>NC_083325.1:21148930-21450589 GCF_963455315.2 Globicephala melas
AAGAACCTAAATAGAGCTTGGGCTTGGGGAAGTAAATTAAAGAAATAACAAAGTCTGTTCACATGGGCCTCTCAGTTGAAATTCCCTACCATTGGTGCTAAAGGTGTCCTCCTACCTCCAGATGCAGGGAGTCTACATTTCACATGAGAGATTTAATTCTTGCTTTCAGGGAGACAGAAAGGAGGGTCAGAGTGTTCCTCTTCCTTAGCTACTTCTTAAGTAACTTTAATTCAATAGGATCAATGTACCATTGAAGTACATTTAGGGGCAGCCTAGCCTGGGCCCCAATAGCTACTTCCTCTGAAACTTGGAAGTTTCTCATATTTAAAGCTGAGCTGTTGACTATATAGAAAGAGAACAGGTTAGTAGGATCCTCCATTTCATTGAACCAACATTTTAGTTGTGAGAACAGATCAGTTAAACAGTTGTATCTCATTTATGAGGTGATGATGCAGATGGGCTCCCCAAGCCAGACATATGTGCAAGGAATCAGTTATTTAATAAGAGACACTTCTGTGGGAACAAAAGGAAAACAAAGGTTAATGAGACAGCAGATTATAAACCAGTTTCTGAGCCCAGGTTGCAGTCAGTCAAGCAGATTGCTAGATGTCAGGGACAAAGCATCTTTTGCATTTTGAATTATCTCTGAGGAAGTAATAGGATGCGTGGGTAAACTTTCTGAGTGGCTTATACGGAAACAGGCTCAAGGATTGTTTAAATATGAGCTATTCTAGTGATTTCTTTGAAATTTATATCACATCATGTAGCTTCAATTTGCAGGGCTTCAGGAAAAGGGCAGTTTTAGTTCTCAATAATCCCAAAACAAAAGAAGAGGGTAAAACTGGAAACTTTAGAGAACTGTAGTTAGATATTGCAGAAAACTAGAAAAAGTCGGTAACCAGTCCAATTTTCAGGTAAGTAACAAAATCTCAAAAGAAAGTAATAGCACTAGAAATTAATATCTACAAGTGTATTATAGTTTAATTGAAACATATTTTTTCTCTCTAAAATCACCCTCATTTTACAAAGCCAAATAAAGACTAAGTTGTTTGGAAAATATTTTAATTTAATAAGCTTTACCTGATTATTTTCATAAGTCCAGCAAGAATAGTGATTACCCATGTAGGCTCTTTTAATTATGTTTTGCTGGAACTTGTTATAAGAAATCTCCATATTAAACTTTTAATAACCTCTCAGGGCCAGTAAGTCACACCAGATATTCGCTGTCAGGTTTTCCTATAATAACTATAGATTTTGTGAATTCCACTCCTCTTGAAGTCCCCAAAGTATCCTAAGTTTCCTGGGCCTTCCAGGAAGGACCCTTCCTTATTTACCAGGTAAGGCTGCTGGAAACGCTGTTAACAAGGTACAAGGATTTTTTTCCAAGGGGCCTTATTGGCTCCAAGAAGTCAGCCTTAGTTCCTTTAAGCTCTCTGGTCATATTTGTCTATGCGTGTCTCTTTCCTATATGACATTCCAGTCAAAGCCTTGGTAATATAATCAGTGTTTCTAATTGCGTTGTATTATAAAGAGAACAGATTCTTATTGAACTTATGCAAATAACTATATTGCCAAGGAAATAAGAATGCTCACTGAGAGTTTCTGAATTCTGGAAGGATCAGTTAGGGAGAAAAAGATCAATGTCTCAACTCTGCTTATAACAGTATGTCTTACCAAATCGTTGTAAACATTTTAAAAAATTTCCTTGTATCTGTAAAAAAAAGGTTAAAAAATCAGTAGTATTTTAGACAAAAAGTTATAAAAATTATAATAATTCATCAGTTCATTCATTCCCATGTAATTCACTCTTGGTTTTTTAGTCCAGTTTTCCATTAGTTCTGTTGACCGTGCCTGATAATTGAGGTGACAGGGACAGTGCGAATCCAAGAAGTTTGCAAGTTTGTTGTTAAGGCTTATAGTATTTGCCCAGTGAAGTGAGTTCCTGACCACTGGAGATTGTGGAAGGTAGACCCCAAGCAGAAAACACATTTTTAAAAGTTTCTTTACCATTGTGAGGGCATCAGCTTTGCAGCAGGGGAAAGATTCAACCCATTTGAAAAACATACATACAGTAACAATAACATTTTGATAACCCAGTATTAAGTGATAGTTGAATGAAGTCCAGCTGCGGATGTCCAAAAGGTCCAGAGAAAGGAAGTCTGAGGCCACTGAGGACAAAATTATTTTCTCCCCAGTGTTATGAACCCAGCAGCTCAGACATTGCAGGTAGACTGTTTTCTTAATTTTATAGAAATCTTCCTGACAATGGCTATTTACAATTTGAATTATTTTAGCTTCACTATGGTGGGTGAAGAAATGCAAGAAAAAAAAAATGAGGTTTTCCAAATAGACACGAAGAACCAAATGGCCTTTTTGGTTTCCCATTTCCCTCACTGTTTGTTAATTTAGAGCTATTGCTTATCCATCTTAATTTCTCTCATTTAGGTGTAGACTGTTGCTTTGTCACAAGCACCTTGAGATCACATAAATCTGCCAATAAGCGTTTTTTTGTTCTGTTTTGTTTTGTTTTTGTTTTTTGTTTTTACAGAAGCAGAATGAACTTCAACCACATGTGCCACAACCTTACAGATTCTGTTGGTGCTGCTTTTTCGTGAATGTCAGGGCATTTCCCTGATATTTGGGTTCAGTCCCTTTAGCATAAGCCTCAATTTTAATGACAGATAACATGTTATGTCAGAACATATATGACTTCCATGACTTTTATGTAGTTTCTGGGAACACTTATAGTACAAATCCATACAGACACAACATAAAGAAGAGTTAATGTTACTTCTTATTTGACAATGTGTCCCATGTAATTTAACATATCAAATATATTTAGTTTAACATTGCTCTTTTCATAAAGGAGAGAAAACAAATTTTTGAGATACTTCAAGAGCTCTCTAATGTAATTCATATCTCAAAGTTATTTCTAACTCAAAAAGACTTTATTTAGAATTTGCTTTTGGGGAAGTTTGACAAAATTATCAAAAAAGCTTAAAAACACTTAGTCATATAGGTGACAGTAGAACAAATCATGGTCATCCATTTAACTAAAACAACAATTAAAGACTTCATAGGCAGATGTAGAAGGTTATATTAAACTTTACTCTTTATTATTGAGAGAACTAGGCTTCCTTAAGTAAGCAAAGACCTGATAAAGATAACATATAATGTAGTGATTATTTTGACAAGACACAGGCTGTTTATTTTAGCAGATTACTTAAATATAAAGAAAAACCTTTCATAATCTCTTATTATCAGGAGCAGACCAATAGAAAATAAAAACAAAAACAAAACGAGAAAACCAGTTCTAATTTTCTACCAGCTTAATTTTGATATTAAAACTCACCTATTAAATTAAATTCATTCCAGTCTTACTCAGTCCTGACCACACATACAGTTCCTTTCCAAAGATTCCTTTATTTACATATATTTTACAGTTTTCTATGTGTATTTTAATTTGTCCCTGGTTTTCTTTCCCATTTAGAAATCACCAACTTTGGAACAAAATCATTTTCTTTTTCCTAAACAAAAAACATCTCCAGGGATTCCCTGGTGGCGCAGTGGTTGAGAGTCTGCCTGCCCATGCAGTTCGTGCCCCAGTCTGGGAAGATCGCACATGCCGTGGAACGGCTAGGCCTGTGAGCCATGGCCGCTGAGCCTGCGTGTCCGGAGCCTGTGCTCCGCAACGGGAGAGGCCACAACAGTGAGAGTCCCGTGTACCGCAAAAAAAAAAAAAAAATAATAATAATAAATAAAATAAAAACATCTCCATACCTTATACCTTTTCTTATCCCCAAACACATCCTTTTTCTATTATTATATCTGGTTGTTTTAACCACATATATTAAAGTTCTTAAACCTTTGAAATCTTAATTTCTTTAGTGAAAATAAACAATTGTGAATTGTATTAACATTTTGTGGCTTAGGAAGCACAAATACATTTTATAATTTTAGAAACATATGTTATTTCATAGTACAGTCTTTCAGTAAAGCACAAGATATAATTACTAACAAATACAAACATACTTAGTTTCTCTGTGCTAAGAGATTAAAAGTAAGTATAAACTTATATTGTTTAACAATTAATGTTTCAATATTTTATCTTACATGGAAATAATGTAGATATTCAACGAATTCCCATCATTTAATTTAACTTAGCAAAAAATCTAAGGATGTAATTACCAAAGAGACTAAGAAACTATTTGAGTAGACATTTTTAAAACAAATATTGGTAAGAAGTTCACCTAACAACTCTTTACTCATTTACATCTATTTAATCTATTTGTTCTTAATAATCATACTTAGACTACTCATGAAAATTTCCTGAGACATTAAAGCAGTTAGAAATTATGTCACTTTTTAATTTGCTTTTCTAACAAAGTTTGCATCAGAAGCAACATTAGCCCATTTGACAAATGAACCCAGGTGGAATAAAAGTTGTTTATCTGCATTATATTTAATGTTAACTCTGAAGACATACCTGTATTTATTGAACCAACAAGCTTCAAATTAGCTTTTATTTACTAAAGATTACCTTAGATCATGTGAACTTGAAGCACATTCGAGTTAGCTTTTAATATCTTTTTGACAATTTTTATATAGGCACTTGTTTGTTAAAGCCAACTAAGTAGAGCTCTTGGCAATCCTACCCAGAGGTAACATACACATACAGACAGTCACAACAAGAGATCTCATATTTTCATGTTAAAAGTTTAGTGATGAAGCAGATGCAATAGAAAACTCACTAGTTTATAAAAATCATTATTCACTGAGATGGCTAAAGTCCTTACTTATTTTAGAGAAGATGTTTAATATCTGTATTTGCCCTGGACATACAATGTTAAATAAGTTGTTATTTATAAGAGTTTAGGAATGAGAGTCCTTTTAGCATTTTGTGCGGAAAAAGGCCCCCTTCTGTTTTTCTTTCTTTTTTTTTTTTAATTGTAGTATCATGTTCTACCCATTGAGTTAGTTAATAAGGGCTCAGTCTCAAGCTACGTGAGGTACCTTTACATTTCAAAGACATGGTAAGGTTTATAACTTTAAGGGACAGAGAAAGAAAATGTAAGATTTCTCCAAGAGTTTTGGAATATATTGCTCTATTATCATAAGTTTTAGGGTAATTATTGTTAAAATATATTTTCTTAAGTGCAGGACAATTTTCATCCAATATCTTGATCTTTTATAATATCTAAAAGCACTTTGAGAGGAATAGGTGAGGCCTTGGGACTAGTAAAGATTTGGTGGTCCTTGACATGTTTCTAGAGGTGTACTTCTGGTTTTATAGAGATTTGCAAGAAAAAGACAGATTCTGTTAGCCCTTGAATATTGGCCTCCAGCTGATTTATTTCCTCACTATTTGTAGGAAGGTCTGGGGAATTGCTGAAGTAATGGGGTGATTTTTAAGAAAAGGAATTTATATTAGAATTTTGTTTAAGTTGGATTTCTGTTCTTTTAATAAAAGATTCTTTAGAACTCCTTTTTTTCCCTTATAATTTGATTCTCTCATAATTACCAATCTGGCAGCTGTTTATGATGACAGCTTTCAAACATTTATTTCCTTTTAAGTATAGCCAATTGAAAGCATCCGTCATCAGGCCATTGATGAGTAGGCTCATATATTGATTTCAACTAGGGCCTCAAACCAATAAACATTTTATTATGGCTTAACGAAAGAAACAAGACAAGTGTCACAAGCTAGTGTATAGCTCTCACAAGATTTAGAAAGTTCCCTTCCAGTGTTTGTTAGTCTAAGAAAGTAAAATCCCTTTGTTGCTATAGGTGGTAAGAATGGTGTAGAGAAAACGGTGTCTCCGGTGTCAAAAAAAACACGAGGTACCTCCAGACATAAATGTGCTACTAGTTAATGGCACCATGCAGGTGCAACAGGAGTGGGACTATTCCAACACTAACAAGCAATGAATGTTGAGACGAGAAAGGCCCCTTAAGGATTGGGACTCCTTATGACAAACTCCCTTGAGAACTTGCTCAGCCAGACAAAGATAGAGTGCTGCTTGTGACTTCATGTGTTGGAACCCCAGTCAGTTCCATTGGCCAACACATGCACCCCAGTAAATGCACCTTCCTGAAGGCAGAGACCAGAGAGAATATTTTCACTGGACATAAGCCAAGCTCTCAGAACACATAATAAGACTGAAGGAAAAAATCTTCATCTGTTTTTTCATAAGGAACCCACAGTAAAGCTTGCCTAATTGACACCAGTTTGGTAAGAACTATTAACTCACCAGTCTGAGATCTTAGGCTCTGAGGGCAGACTTAGAGGGCCTATGCCTGTGTTCTGCCCTATGGTTCTTGCTCCTTATGAAAAACATCACAAGAGACAGAGACAAAGAAAAACAGTGGCCAACTCTGGGAGGTAAAAGATTCCCAGGAGTTGCTCATCCAAGGATCTAGCTTCACTAAAATTTTCTCTTGCTTATATAAATTCAGAGAGAGAGAAAAGGGACTCACATCACTTTCCTTTCCATCAGACCCTATAGGCAGAGATTTGAGAGGCTGCCATGGTAAGAAATCTTACCTTCTACAGGCCTTTGTCAGATTTCCCAGGATCTGTCAGTTACAGCAGACTTAGTGTGGGAAGCAGGGTCCAGCTAGCCTCCTGCCTGGCTCAACAAGTGTCTGGGAGGGGGACATTTTCCCTTCTACCCCTTTAGAGTCCTTGTACCTGGACTAATAATAAAATTGACACAAGACAGATTAACAGGAGAAAAAGAAACAACATTTATTTCATGTGCATGGAGGTCCCATAGAAATGGAACCTAAGAAGTGGCCAAAGCAGGCAGGTTTTATACTTTTAGATAAAGAAAAAATAAATTTGGAGGAATTGACAGAATAAAGAAACTTAGATCTGGGATACCCACTTAGTGAAGAACCTAAACAGAGTTTGGGTTTGGGGTAGTAAATTTAAAAAGTAATAAGGTTTTTAAACATAGGCTTCTCAGCCTGAACTCCTTGTCTTTGTCATAAGAGTGTCCTTCTACCTCTAGATGCAGGGAAGGTGTCTTTCACATGACATTTATTTCCTGCTTTCAGGGAGACAGAAAAGAAGGTCAGAGTGTCCTTGTGCTTAGCAGCTCCTATGGTAACATTAATTCAAAATAAACAATATGTCATTGAGGCTTATTTTGGGGTGGCCTAATTTGGGCCCCAAGAGTACCAAGTATACTGGACACCACCCATCTGCATCCTCTGATAACTCTGAAGAATATGACTGAATATCTTATTTATTGAAAAAGTAAAAAGGTTTCTTTCCCTGGTTACAAGCTCTTAAGAAAGTAAAACTATTTTTACTACATGCAGAAATAAAATGTGCTAGTGAAACAAACACATGTAAATCTGACGATCAGGGGGCAAAATTATCATTTCCTTCTTCGTTTAAACCTTCAGTTTCTATAAAGAGAAAAAAAAATCACCATAAATTCTCCAGGCAAATACAACAATAAATTTCTCTGTATATTCTTCCATTATTTTTTAAACTACATGGGAATCAATCAGTACATAATATATGGTATTAATTTACGTCCTTTAAACGCACATATGCATTTTATCAAGTAGCTTGTATTCTTCCTGCAACTGGCATTTTATTTTTCATGCAATATTATGTTAAGATTAAGCTTATTTGATTGAACTGTTGTTTAGTATTTCATTATATTTGATTTATCTATTTATCTTGATATACACACCCCTCTTTCTGTGGCTATTTAGTTTAAACTTTTTCTTCCTAAATTTTCATTCTGTGTTCACTTGTGTTCCTTAGATTCCAAATGGATATTCTTCAGTGATTCTTGTAAGTATTCAGTTTCACTGCAGTATCTCAGGAGCAATTGACATCAAACCAACAATTTCAATGACCCTAGAAACCCAGCCTCCTCACCAGCTACCCTGACCTTCCTTAATTATCAGCTCCGTACAGTTCCCACCTGCTTGGGTATTTTGGGTGATGGAAGCTGTTTATGCTCAAACATATTAAACATGTTGAAATGAATGGAAGTCTAACCTTTGGCACCTGAAGTGCGTCTTGAGAAGTTAGTGAACCTGAAAAGAAAGGGAGGAACCTCCTAAAGCAACCAAAAGTTGTGCTTAGTCATTTGGGTTTGGCCATCTCCTCACCACACCAACCCATGCCTGACACCAAAGACAGGACTCCATATTTATGGAGAGTAGAAGGAAACCTACTAATTTACTATTGGAAGAAGAGGGGTAGATTAAGGAGGAAGAAACCTTTGAATGAAATGTTAGCATCATCCTGGTCTAGGGAGCCACGTCCTGTGCCACAAGCAACGCATTGAATCACAAGCAACCAATCTTTGATAGAATCACCGTACCAAGATTCAGCCACTTTCTTTTTCCTGACCAACTCAAGTTGGGTGTGGTATATACTGAGGAATGTTGTTGGTGGTAAAGGCTTCTGAAAAGATAGAGTGTCCTATAGCAGCTATAACAGATTTCCATAAATCTGGCCATTTAAGATGAGAGAAATTTATTCTGGAACAGTTCTAGAGGCCAGAAATTTGACAATAGTATCACTGGGACAAAATCAAGGTGTTGGCAGGGCTGAGCTCCCTCCAGATGCTCTAGTGGACCCCCCTCTTGCATATTATGTGCACATTGGGGTAGTAACAGTACTTCTTTCATAGGGTTGGGATGATGATTAAATAAGTTAATACAAGTAGAAGCAATATAAAATGTCCGGCACATGGGCAACACCTAATTAATGTTGGTTAGTATTATTTGGATAAGAACAATGTCCATTCTGAAGTAGCATCCAAATGAATACACTTTTCATAAATTATTGTCAAGTGTGTCCAAAGCCTAATGCAATCCTTGGGACACTCAGTTCCGAGGATAATTGCATTGTGGTAAAAGCACAACTATAGAGGCAGAACTTAAAAATTATGCCGGTTGTGCTCTGTCCATAAGAGAGGCCTCAGGATACTTCTTGGAATAATTACCTGAGTGGATTTTTTTAGTCATGTTGATTCAGGAAATGTAGGCACACCCTGGGGAAGGAGGGAAGGGGAGAAGACAAAATACCAATAATATAAGTCTTTTTCAATCTATTGATTTAACCTAATCTGGTCCTGAAAGACAGAATTTAGGGGAGGAGTCGGGTCAATATTCACTCAAGATTTGGGGACCTTCTGGAGGAGAGAGTCTCAAGATCCAAGAAACTTCTTCCCTGAGAGTGAATCGAAAATAGTGTGTGAAAGGACATCTGAAAGGCAGGGTCTGCTGGAGGGTCACTCGGTAAACAGAGTAAAGTTGCTATTTTCCTAAAAGATGGGTTGCAGTACTATCTTTGAATCTCATGTTTTGAATCCTCTGGATTCAGTGGAATTTTGGGGGGAAGATTCCCCTAGTCCAACCCACTCCCTGATTCCTTCCAGGTGTGCTCTCTCTTGCCTGTACTCCTTTTGCCAGAGGTAAGATGTTTTTATTCTTATTCCAAGACAGGAAGGTTAATTTGAAGGCCGTGACAGTGGCGGGAGCAAAGTGAGGGAAAGAGAAGAGAGCAATGTCATTAAAACCCTGGAACCTTTATAGAATCATGAAGGGGCAAAGCAGCCAATGTTTTTTGTTCAGAAGAGGAACCAATTTTCTAATCTGAGAGAATCTGCAGGTTTCCATAGATCTTAGAAACTTGGCTGGTGGAGGTGGATGCATTTAGGTCTGGGAGAGAAAAATCAGCCTGTGTTGAATTTAAAACTCTTTCAGTGGTTGCTTCTTCCCTGTCATAGGACAGCTTATTTGGAGCCCGATGGTGTGGGGAGCAGTCAGTCTGAAGCTGGCAAGTGTGGACTACCAGCTGTTATCACTACATAAGAAGATGCAGAGAGTGGCTAGGATCCACTGAAAAGATCTCCTGCTTCTCTTTCTTGGTGAGCATTCTTGAGTTTCTCCTCAAGGGACAGCTGGCACTGCTGGGATGGAAAAACAGATTGTCTATGTGATGTGCAGAGCTCAGATGATGCTTGTGGTGGGGGTGGAGGGGTGTCCAGGGTGCCAGTACTCTACGTGGTGACATGCCACATTTAGTAAGCTGCCTGCATGTGCATATTTTTTTTAATTAGCAGTTTTTCTAAGTTACAAGCATATGCTTTGTCACAGTTTGCTGTTTAAATGGTAAGCTACTATGTTCTTTAGTGAGATCTCAAGGCTTATTTGAGTGAGATTTGCTTAGCATCAGCAGCACAGCACCACATGTCATGCCCTGACTTTCCTGCACATGTCCCAGGCCCCCTCTCGCCAGAACCCTGCCTCTTGCATCCTCCAAATATGCAACCTGGGAAGACACAAAGGGCATGTAAGTGTAGATTCTGCTTTGAACTCCGCTATGAGAATGGAGTAAGCAAATGGTCCAGAGAATGCTCAGGGACAAAGAGTGAATGACACTTATCCAGAATCAAGGACATGTTCTGTTAAATTCTGGTAAGAAATGCAGTGGAAGCCAGAAGCTCACAACGGCGTGGGTAACAAAGACTTAGAAAAATCTGGGGGTAAATATAAACAGAGACACAGAATAGAACAAGAATGTCACCAACAAGAATAGCACTTGAAGCTGAATTGAAAAGTTTCTGAGGTAGTGGCTCCTTGCCTATGCTCCTAGACTGCCAGGCTCCCAGCGATGTGACCACCAGTTCTCCAAGATGACCTGTCATTCCACTTGCCTCTTCAGAACCCAAGTTTTATAATGTTCTGTACTTGGCTTATTCTGGGGATTCCCCAGAACATACTTGCATGTTATCCTAGGAGGGCTCACCTGGATCTTCAGGAATTTTCCATCTAGTTCAAAGCTTTACTGGAGTTAGAGCTATAAGTAAGGTTTTTCTTGTTTTTTTTTTTTCTCTTCTGAAAAATTTAGGCTAAGATGATACTGTGGCTTTCTCTAAGGGCAGAACATAAATGAGGAGGCAGAAGCTTGTCCTTTTTCTATCCTTCACTACAATCGAATACTTAATGTATCACAACACGCCTTCTTGATATACCTGAAGAGACTCCCCTACCCTTCCTTCACATCCCTAAACCTTTGCTATCACTAATCTGTTCATTAATCTGTTCATGAATCGTTTATAAATGGAGTCAACTAATACGTATCGTTTCAATATTGGATTTTTCATTTGCATGGTTTCCTGGTGGTTCTCCAAATTTTTGTGTTTTTTAACAGTTTATTCCCTTAGAGACAACCTTGTAGTTCTGGATTGCAGTAATGGTACATACACACACAAATATTTAAAATAATAATTTAAAATAATAATTATTATTATTTAAAATAATTTAAAATGATAGTAATACACACGCATATATTGTCACATATTTTTCATTTACATTCTATTAATATGGTGAATTATACTGATACATTTTTCTTTTTCTTTTTCTTTTTTTTTTCTGGTATACAGGCCTCTCACTGTTGTGGCCTCTCCCATTGTGGAGCACAGGCTCCAGACGTGCAGGCTCAGCGGCCATGGCTCACGGGCCCAGCCGCTCCGCGGCATGTGGGATCCTCCCAGACCGGGGCACGAACCCCTGTCCCCTGCATTGGCAGGCGGACTCTCAAACACTGCGCCACCAGGGAAGCCCTATACTGATACTTTGCATGATAAAACAGACCTTATTTCTGAGGTAAATAATCCTTGACCATGATGTTTTATTCTTTAATATATTGTTTTATTCAATTTGTTAAATTTTGATAGGAAGCTTGTTATCTTTGTTAATAAGGATTAGTTCTGCTTAGTTGTTTAAATATAATTTTCTGGTTTGCATATCAGGATAAAGTTGGTCTTATAAAATGGCTGGGAAATCCTCTTTTATGTTTCGTTTTCTGAAAAAAATTACACAGGATTGACATTGATTCTTCCTTAAATATTTGGTAGCTTTCACTAGTGAAGTAAATTGGTCACAAAGTTGTCTTCATGGGAATGCTTGAATGAGCTTTTTAGTTGTGTCTTTCAAGGAACTTGACATTGGTACATGTCTCTGTGCTCTTGAAAATAATGTGTATCCCTCTCTCAATGGGTATAGGAGATAATAAAAGTCTTTTAAGACACGTTTATTTCAGAAGGTTGGTTATTGACTTTTGCTCTTATCTGGATTATTTCCTTTCTTCTCCTGATATTGGGTTTAGCTTAGTTTCCTAGGTAAAAAAAACTCAGTCATTGATTTGAGACCTCTCCTCTTCTCTAATGTAGGTATTCAATGCAGTAGATCCCCCTCTGAACCCTGCTAAACATATATTCCAGAAAAGTAAAAACTTATTTTCACAGAGAAACTTGTAAAGAAGGGTTTATATCAGCTTTATTGGTAATAGCACAAAACTGGATGCTATCCAAATATCCATCAAAAGGTGAGTGGTTAAAAAAACTGTGGTTTTTCCACACCACAAATACTACTCAGCAAGAAAAGGGAAAAACTATTAAAAATCACAATAATTTGGATAGAAAAACTACAAGGTTCTAACAAATTCATTTAAGTTCCTCCCCATGAGAATTTGTAGGATCGTCTTCGTCTAAATGTTTCAGTAAAGGACAAACCTACAAAATCTTTACTCATAGCTCTGACTCCAGTAAAGCTTTGAACTGGTTGGAAAATTGCTGAAGATCCAGGTGACCCCTCCTGGGGAAGATGCATGCATGTTCTGGGGAATCCCCAGAATATGCCAAGTAGGAGATTTTATAAAAACTTGGGTTTTATAGTTGTACCTTTACTTATTTGTAGTTACTTTCTCCCACAGAGAGAAAACTGGCTCTCCATATCTACAATATGTTAACTTATTTATCCAACTCTAGTATATATATACTGGACTTTCAGATTGCTATTCTAGATCCCTGTGAGAAACGAACTTACCTACTGGAGTACAGTGTATACAGTTCTTTTTTTGTCTTTAGCATGTATAAGTATCCAGCTAACATATTGTCTGCAGTTCATTTTCCCCACCCTCTTCTGTATGGTTATTTGCTTCATTGTAAGGAGTTACATGCATTTGCTTTCATGTGCATTCTACCTTGGTTTCTTTCCAGTTTTATCAAAATATCACATGGTATATCTCAAATATAAACAATTTTTATATTTGAGTATACCTAAATAAAGATAAGGGAAAAAACAGCAGAAAAAGAAGATCAATAATGTATAGTCTTTTAAGAAATGATGCCCAAACAGTAGTAGTCCATTCTCAAAATATATTAACTTTGCCCTATACTCACATCTTATTAAAAATTAACTCAAATTGGAATGTAGATCTAAATATAAAGTGTAAAAGCTTAAGAGTTGGAAAAGAAAACATAGAGATAAACTTGTGAACATGAGTTAAGCAAAGATAGAAAAAAAAAAACAAATACAAAGTACATAGGAACAGTTCACACTGCAGGGCATGTGTAGTGTCTCTGTGCACAGCCCGCCTCCAACTTGAGTTGAGTGTCCTGTGAGGAGCTTCAGCGCATGTTCCGAGCTGAGGTGTCAGCTCAGCCATTTCACGAGGAACTCTGGTCTGAAGGGCCGGGGGCAAGGCCCCTGCACAGGGCTCACTATGAGCAAGTGAAACAGACTAAGCACAAAGAGAAAGAAGTGGATGGGCTAGGCCTTAAGTGACGTTGCCAGATTTATGTCCTTTCCAGATGAAATGTGGATCCTCTAGCAACAGGACGTGTGAGGAGAGGGGACCTTCAAGATGGCAGTGGAGTAAGAAATGGAGATCAATTCCCTCGCCACCAATACCTCAAAAATACATCTACATGTGGAACAACTCCTACAGAACACCTACTGAATGCTGGCAGAAGACCTCAGACTTCCCAAAAGCCGTATGGCTGACAGGGTCTTGGTGCTCCGGCTGAATGTCAGGCCTGAGCCTCTGAGGTGGGAGAGCTAAGTTCAGGATAATGGGCCACCAGAGAACTCCTGGCCCCACATAATATCAATCGGCAAGAGCTCTCCAAGCGATCGCTGTCTCAAAGCTAAGACCCAGTTCCACTCAATGACCAACAAGCTCCAGTGCTGGATAACCCATGCCAAACAAGTACCAAGACAGGAACACAGCCACACCCACTAGCAGAGAGGCTGCCTAAAATCATTATAAGATCACAGAGACACCAAAACACACCACCAGATGTGGTCCTGCCCACTAGAAACAATAGACACAGCCTCATCCAACAGAATACAGGTACCAGTCCCCTCCACCAGAAAACCTACACCACCCTCTGAAGCAACATTACCCACTGGGGGAAGACACCAAAAACAACGGGAACTATGAACCCACAGCCTGCAAGAAGGAGAGGCCAAACACAGTAAGTTAAGCAAAATGAGAAGACAGAAATATGCATCAGATGAAGGAGCAAGGTAAAAACCCACCAGATCAAACAAATGAAGAGGAAATAGGCAGTCTACCTAAAAAAGAATTCAGAGTAACATTGGTAAAGATGATCCAAATTCTCGGAAATAGAATGGAGAAAATACTAGAAATGTTTCATAAGGACCTAAAAGAACTAAAGAGCAAACAAACAATGATGCACAACACAATAAATGAAATTAAAAATTCTCTAGAAGGAATCAATAGCAGAATAATTGTGTCAGAAGAACAGATAAATGACCTGGAAGATAAAATAATGGAAATAACTACTGAAGAGTAGAACAAAAAAAAAAAGAATGAAAAGAATTGAGGATGGTTTCAGAGACTTCTGGGACAACATTAAACACACCAACATTTGAATTATAAGGGTCCTAGAAGAAGAAGGGAAAAAGAAAGGGACTGAGAAAATATTTCAAGAGATTAAAGTTGAAAACTTCCCTAATATGGGAAAGGAAATAGTCAATCAAGTGCAGGAAGTGCAAAGAGTCCAATACAGGATAAAGCCAAGGAGAAACACACCAAGACACATAGTAATCAAACTATCAAAAATTAAACACAAAGAAAAAATATTGAAAGTAGCAAGGGAAAAGCAACAAATAACACACAAGGGAATCCCCATAAGGTTAACAGCTGATATTTCAGCAGAAACTCTGCAAGACAGAAGAGAGTGGCAGCATATATATAAAGTGATGAAAGGGAAAAAAACCTACAACAAAGATTACTCTAACCAGCAAGGACTTCATGCAGATTCGATGGAGAAACTAAAGCCTTTCAGACAAGCAAAAGCTAAGAGAATTCAGCACCACCAAGCCAGCTTTACAACAAATGCTACAGGAACTTCTCAAGGCAGGAAACACAAGAGAAGTAAAGACCTTCAGTAACAAACACAAAACAATTAAGAACATGGTAATGGGAAAATACATATCGAAAATTACCTTAAATGTAAATGGATTAAATGCTCCAACCAAAAGACAGGGACTGGCTGAATGGATACAAAAACAAGACCTGTAGGTATGTTGTCTAAAAGAGATCCACTTCAGACCTAGGTAAACATACAGACTGAAAGTGAGGGGATGGAAAAAGATATTCCATGCAAATGGAAATCAAAGCAAAGTTTGAGTAGCAATTCTCATATCAGAAAAAATAGACTTTAAAATAAAGACTATTACAAGAGAACAAGAAGGACCCTACATAATGATCAAGGGATGAATCCAAGAAGATACAATTGTAAATATTTATGCACCGAACATAGGAGCACCTCAATATATAAGGCAAATGCTAACAGGCATTAAAGGGGAAATCGACAGTAACACAATAATAGTAGGGGATATTAATAACCTACTTTCACCAATGCACAGATCAATGAAAATAAAAATAACTAAGAAAACACAAGCTTTAAATGCAACATTAAACAAGATGGATTTAATTGGTATTTATAGAACATTCCATCCAAGAACAACAGAATACGTTTTCTTTCAGGTGTTCATGGAACATTCTCCAGGATAGATCATATCTTGGGTCACAAATCAAGCCTTGGTAAATTTAAGAAAATTGGAATTGTATCAAGTATCTTTTCTGACCACAAAGCTATGAGACAAGATATCAATTACATGAAAAAACCTGTAAAGAATACAAGCACATGGAGGCTAAATAATACACTATTAAATAACCAAGCGATCACTGAAGAAATCAAAGAGGAAATCAAAAAATACTTAGAAACAAAGGACAATGAAAACACGACAATGCAAAACCTATGGGATGCAGCAAAAGCAGTTTTAAGAGGGAAGTTTACAGCAATACAATCCTACTTCAAGAAACAAGAAAAATCTCAAATGAATAACCTAAACTTATAACTAAAGCAATTAGAAGAAGAAGAAAAAAAAAAAAAAACCCAAAGTTGGCAGAAGATAAGAAATCATAAAGATCAGATCAGAAATAAATGAAAAAAAAATGAAGGAAACAATAGCAAAAATGAATACAACTAAAAGCTGTTTCCTTGAGAAGGTAAAAAAAATTGATAAACCATTAGCCAGATTCATCAAGAAAAAAAGGGAGAAGACTCAAATCAATAGTGTTAGAAATGAAAAAGGACAAGTAAAAACTGATACTGTAGAAATACAAAGGATCATGAGAGATCACTACAAGCAACTATATTCCAATAAAATGGACAACCTGGAAGAAAAAGACAAATTCTTAGAAAAGCACAACCTCCTAAGACTGAACCAGGAAGAAACAGAAAAGATAAATAGACCTATCACAAGCACTGAAATTGAAACTGTGATTAAAAATCTTCCAACAAAAAAGAGCCTAGGACAAGATGGCTTCACAGGTGAATTCTATCAAGCATTTACAAAAGAGCTAACACCTATTATTCTCAAGCTCTTTCAAAATATAGCAGTGGGAGGAACACTCCCAAACTCATTCCATGAGGCCACCATCATCCTGATACCAAAACCAGACAAAGATGTCACAAAAAAAGAAAACTAGTGGCCAATATCACTGATGAGCATAGATCCAAAATGCTCAACAAAATAATAACAAACAGAATCCAACAGCATATTAAAAAAATACTCCACCATGATCAAGTGGGGTTTATTCCAGGAATGCAAAGATTCTTCAATATACGCAAATCAATCAATGTGATACACCATATTAACAAATTGAAGGATAAAAAACATATGATCATCTCAATAGATTCAGAAAACCTTTGACAGAATTCAACACCCATTTATGATAAAAATTCTCCAGAAAGTAGGCATAGGGGGAACTTACCTCAACATAATAAAGACCATATGTGACAAACCCTCAGCCCACATCGTTCTCATGTTGAAAACTGAAAACCTTTCCATGAAGATCAAGAACAAGACAAGGTTGCCCACTCCCACCACTAGTATGCAGCATAGTTTTGGAAGTTTTAGCCACAGCAATCAGAGAAGAAAAAGAAATAAAAGGAATACAAATTGGAAAAGAAGAAGTAAAACTGTCACTGTCTGCAGATGACATGATACTATACATACAGAATCTTAAAGACTCTACCAGAAAACTACTAGAGCTTATCAATGAATTTTGTAAGGTTGCAGGTTACAAAATTAATGCACAGAAATCTCTTGCATTCCTATACACTAATGATGAAAAATCCGAAAGAGAAATTAAGGAAACACTCCAATTTACCACTGTAAAAAAAAGAATAAAATACCTAGGAATAAACCTACCTAAGGAGACTAAAGACCTGCATGCAGAAAACTATAAGACTGATGAAAGAAATGAAAGATGATACAAACAGATGGAGAGATATACCATGTTCTTGGATTGGAAGAATCAACATTGTGAAAATGACTATACTACCCAAAGCAACCTACAGAGTCAGTGCAATCTCTATCAAACTACCAATGGCATTTTTTCACAGAACTAGAACCAAAAATTTCACACTTTGTATGAAAGCACAAAAGATGCAGAATAGCCAAAGCAATATTGAGAACAAAAAACAGAGCTGGAGGAATCAGGCTTCCTGGCTTCAGATGACACTAAAAAACTACAGTAATCAAGGCAGTATGGTACTGGCACAGAAACAGAAATATAGATCAATGGAACAGGATAGAATACTCAGAGATAAACCCATGCACATACGGTCACCTTATCCTGGATAAAGGAGGCAAGAATATACAATGGAGAAAAGACAGCCTCTTCCATAAGTGGTGCTGGGAAAAGTGGAAACCTACATGTAAAAGAATGAAATTAGATCACTCCCTAACACCATACACAAAAATAAACTCAAAAAGGATTAAAGACCTAAATGTAAGGACAGGCAGTATAAAACTCTTAGAGGATAACATAGGCAGAACACTCTGTGACGTAAATCACAGCAAGACCCTTTTTGACCCACCTCCTAGAGAAATGGAAATCAAAACAAAAATAAACAAATTGGACCTAATGAAACTTAAAAGATTTTCCACAAGAAAGGAAACCATAAACAAGACGAAAAGACAACCCTCAGAATGAAGCAACTGACAAAGCATTAATGTCCAAAATATACAAGCAGCTCATGCAGCTCAATATTAAAAAAGCAAACAATCCAATCCACAAATTGGCAGAAGGGCTTCCCTGGTGGCGCAGTGGTTGAGAATCTGCCTGCCAATGCAGGGGACACAGGTTCGAGGTCTGGTCTGGGAAGATCCCACATGCCGCGGAGCAACTAGCCCTGTGAGCCAAGAAGACCAAAATATACATTTCTCCAAAGAAGATATACAGATCACCAACAAACACATGAAAGGATGCTCAACATCACTAATCATTAGAGAAATGCAAATCAATACTACAATGAGGTATCAACTCACAGCAGTCAGAATGGCAATTATCAAAAAATCTACAAACAATAAATGCTGGAGAGGGTGTGGAGAAAAGGGAACGCTCCTACACTGTTTTGGGAATGGAAAATGATATAGCCACTATGGAGAACAGTATAGAAATTCTTTAAAAAAATAAAAATAGAACTACCGTATGAACCAGCAATCCCACTACTGAGCATATATCCTGAAAAAAACATTATTCAAAGAGAGTCATGTACCACAAGTCTCACTGCAGCACTATTTACAATATCGAGGACTGGGAAGCAACCTAAATGTCCATCGACAGATGAATGGATAAAGAAGATGTGGCACATATATACAATCGAATATTGCTCAGGCATAAGAAGAAACAAAATTGAGTTATTTGTAGTGAGGTGAATGGACATAGAGTCTGTCATACAGAATGAAGTAAGTCAGAAAGAGAAAATCAAATGCCATATGCTAACACATATACACGGAAACTATAAAAAAACAAAAAGGTTGTGAAGAGCCTAGGGGCAGGACAGGAATAAAGATGCAGACTTAAGAGAGTGGATTTAAGGACACGGGGAGGGGGAAGAGTAAGCTCGGATGAAGTGAGAGAGTGGCATTGACACATATACAGTACCAAATGTAGAAGAGATAGCTAGTGGGAAGCTGCCGCACAGCACAGGGAGATCAGCTCTGTGCTTTGTGACCACCTAGAGGGGTGGGATAAGGAGGGTGGGAGGGAGATGCACGTGGCAGGGTATATGGGGATATAAGTATATGTATAGCTGTTTCACTATGTTATACAGCAGAAGCTAACACAAAAATGTAAAGGAATTATACTCCAATAAAGATGTTAAAAATAAATAAATAAAATAAAAGGTGTGAAGAGTGAAAGTAAAACTACATAAGAACAGAAATTGGTAAGATGAACTTGATAAAATGAAAAGATTTTGATCTTCATGAGACCCTATTAAAAATATGAAAAAGCAAGCCAGCAAATGAGAAAAAATATTTCTAAAATGTATATTCACAAACAAATTTTATCTAGAATATATAGAGAACTTTTACAACCTGATCATAATAAAGAACCCAATAGAAACAACCCAATGCAAAATGGGTAAAAGATTGAAACAGATATTTCCCCAGAAATATATGTAGATGGGAAATTAGGACATGAAACATTTCTCAAGAGCCTTCATTATTTAGAGAGGCAGATTAAATCACAATGAGTTCTGAGAACAGATAGGCTTCTTATATATAGGCTTCTTCTTATATAGGCTCCTTAGCTTGAATTCCCTACCTTTTGTGATAAGGGTGTCCTTCTACCTCCAGATGCAAGGAGTGTACCTTTCACATAAGAGATTCACTTCCTGCTTTCAAAGACACAGGGTCAGAGGGTCAGAGGAAAGAGGGTCAGAGTATGTCATTTGCTTTGGCCATTTCTTAAGTAACTTTAGTTCAATGTAATCAATATGTCAGTTGAGGCACATTTTGGGACAGACGATTCTGGACCCCAACAGTTCACTCTTCTGAAACTTCCCTAGAAGTTTTAAATATTAAAAACTGAGCTGGTGATGGCAGAGAGAGAGAACGGGTTAGTAGAGTCCTCTATTTCACTGAACCAGCTTCTCAGTTTTGAGAACAGTTCAGTTCAGTTCAGTTAAATTGTTATATTTCAATTCAGGAGGTGGTGATGCAAATGGCCTCCTAAAGCCAGGCCTAAGGTGCAAGCAACCTGGAATTTAATGAGAGTCATTTCTATGGAAACAAAAGAAAACAAAGGTTAATAATTGGAGCAGATTATAAACCATTTTCTGAGCCTAGATGTAGGGTTGAAGGTTGATTTTCCCAGTTTGAAATATCTCCGATGAAGTAATCAGGCTTGCAGGTAAATTTTCTATGTGGCTCATACAGCATACAGCAACAGACAGGAGGATTGTTTAAATTTGAGCAAGCTTGTGACCATTTCTCTGAAGTTTATATCAAATAGTCGAGCTTCAGTTTGCAGGGCTTCAGGAAAAGGGCAGTTTTAGTTCTCAGTGATTCCAGGTTTTTCAAAAGAGTCGGAAAAATGGTAACATTAGTTTAGAGAGCTGTAGTCAGTTATGGGAGAAAACTAGAAAAATTCAGTATCTAGTCCAATTTTCAGGTAAATAACAAAACTTCAGGGAAAAGTAATAGCACTAGAATCCAATATCTACAAGTGTGTATCATAGTTTAATTAAACATATTTTTCTCTCTAAAATCACCCTCATTTCTACCAAAAATAACCAAATTAAGACTAATTTGTTTGCAAAGTGTCTACATTCCAAATCTTGGCCTAAGTTCAGCAAAAATAGTGATTTGACCATATAGGCATCTGTAAATATGTTTTGCTGGAACTTTTTGTAAGGAATCTTCAGATTCAACTTTTAATAGCCTTTTAGGGCCAGTAAGTCACACTAAAGATTTGCCATCAGGTTTTCCTGTAATACCTCTAGACTTTGGCCAATTCCTCTCCTCTTGAGATCCCCAAAATATCCTGAGGTTCCAGGTAAGGCTGCTGGGAATCCTGTGAACAGGGTGTGAAGCTGTTTCTCTAAAGGGATATAGTGGCTCCATAAAGTCAACCTTAGTTCCTTCAAGGTGTCTGGTCATATCTGTCGATGCATGTCTCTCTCAAATATGACATTCCAGTCAAAGCCTTGGTAATACAATCAATGTTTCTTATTGTGTCCTGTTACAAAGGGAACAGATTCTTATTGAACTAATGCAAATAACTATATTGCCAAGAAAATAAGAATGCTCACTGAGAGCTTCTGAATTCTAGAAGGATTAAGTAGGGTGAAAAAGACAACTGTTTCATTCCTGCATACAACAGTATAATGTACTAAACTACTGTAAATCTTTTTTTAAATATATTTATATTTATTTACTTATTTATTTATTTATTGTTGACTGTGTTGGGTCTTCATTGCTGTGTGTGGGATTTCTCTACTTGCGGAGTGGGGGCTACTCTTCCTTGTCACGCATGAACTTCTCATTGCCGTGGCTTCTCTTGTGGTGGAGCTTGGGCTTTAAGCACAAGGGTTTCAGTAGTTGTGGCATGTGGGCTCAGTAGTTGTGGCTCACAGGCTCTAGAGCGCAGGCTCAGTAGTTGTGCCACACGGCCTTAGTTGCTCTGCGGCTTGTGGGATCTTCCTGGACCAAGGGCTCGAACCCATGTCCCCTGCATTGGCAGGCAAATTCTTAACCACTGTGCCACCAGGGAAGTCCTAACCTACTGTAAATCTTTAAAAAAGTTTCCTTGTATCTGGGAAACAAAAGATTAAAAAATAAGTAGTATTTTAGACAAAAAATCATATAAAATTATAATCACATTCATCAGTTCATTCAATCCCATGTGATTAACTCTTGTTCTTTATTAGTCCACTTTTCCATTAGTCCTGTTGACCTTGCCTGATAATTGAGGGTGACAGAGACAGTGATAATCCCCAGAAGTTTGTAAGTTTGTTGTTAAGGCTCATAGAATTTGCCCAGTGAATTGAGTGCCTTGATCACTGGAGACTGTGGAAGGTAGGCCCCAAGGGGAAAACACATTTCCTTTTTAACAGTTTCTTTACTATTGTGGGTGCATCAGCTTTGAAGCAAAGGAAGGATTCAATCCATCCAGAAAACATACATACAATACCAAGAACATCTTGATGGCCCATATTAAGTGGTAGTTGAATGAACTAACAGTTGCAGGTATTCGAAGGGTCCGGAGAAAGGAGGTCTAAAGCCACTGAGGACAGAAATATTTTTTCCCAGGGTTATGAACCCAACAGGTAAGACATTTCAGGTAGACTGTTCTCACAATTTTATAGAAATTTTCCTGCCAATGTCTATTTATGACTTAAGTAATTGTAACTGCACTATGGTGGATGAAGAAGTACAAGAAAAAGTAAACAAAAAAATAAAAAATGAGGTTTGCTAGAAAGCCAGGAAGAGCCAAGTGGTTGTCTAGGTTTCCTATAGCCCTGGCTGTCTGATTAATTTACAGCTATTGTTTATCCATCTTACTTTCTTTGATTCAGGAGCAGACTGTTGCCATGTTACGAGCACATTAGGATGGCAAAAGTCTGGCAATAAGGGGTAATTTTTTTTTTTTCTTTCTCAGGAGGAGAATGGACTTCATCCACATTTGCCACAAAATTTACAGATTCTGTTGCTGCTGCTTTTTCATGAAAGTCAGTTAGGGCATTTCTCTGACACTAAGATACAGGAATTTTATGTAATTTCTGAGTACACCTATAATACATATCTATACAGACACGACATAAAGAAGGCTTAATGTTACTTCTTATTTGACAATGCATTCCATGGAATTTTACATATCAAATGTACTTAATTAGTTTGATATCTCTCTTTTCATAAAGAGAGAATGAACAAATTTTTTAGATATTTCAGTGACCCTCTAAAATATTTCATATCTCAGAGTTAGTTCTAAGTCACAAAGACTTCATTTAGAATTAGATTTTTGAGAATTTTGTAAAAAATATAAAAAAATTAAAAATATCCAATAGGTGACTGTGAAACAAATCATAGTCATCTATTTAACCAAAATAAAAATTAAAGACATCATAGGCAAATATAGAATATAATTCTAAGCAAAATTTAGCTCTTTTCATATTGAGAGGACTTACATAAGTAATCAAAGACCTGTTAAAGATAACATATAACATAAGTGATTATTTTGACAAGACATAAGATTTTTTTTCTAGGTAAATTTTTTAAGATAAAAAAAAAAAACTTTCAGAATCTCTTATTATCAAGAGCAGACCAAAAACAAAACCAAAACGAAACAAATCTTTGTCCTTTCAACAAAGAGAGAAAAGTAAATTCCAATTTTATATCAGCTTAATTTTGATATTAAAACTAATTTACTTAATTAAATTGATTCCAATCTTATCCAGTCCTGACCACACATAAAATTTCTTTCCAAATATTCGTTTATTTACAAATATTTTACAATTTTCTATATCCATGTTAGTTTGTTCCTGGTTTCCTTTCCCATTTAGAAATAACTAACTTTGGGACAAATTCATTTACTTTTTTCTAAACAAAAAAATCTCTATATTTTAAACCTTTTCTTATCACCAAATGCATTCTTTCCCAATTATTATATCTGGTAGCTTTAACCACATATATTGATTAGAATACTTAATTATTTGAAATCTTATTTTGTTCAGTGAAAATACAGAAGCAAGCAATTGTAAACTGCATTAACATTTTGTGGCTTGACTTAGACATATATTATATAATATTTAGAAACATAAGCTACTTCAAAGTACAAACTTTCAATAAAGCACAAAATTTATTTACTATAGATCCAAACATAGTTAGTTTCTCTGTACTAAGAGGTCAAATGTAGGTAGAAACTTAGACTTATTTAGCAATTAATATTTTAGTAATTTATCTCATTAGGAAAGGACATTCAATGAATTCCCAATATTTAATTTAACTTAGGAAAACTCTAAGAATGTAAATTACCAAAGAGATTTAGGAAACTACTCAAGTAGACATTTCTTTTTTTTTTTCTTTTTTAAATTTAAATACAGTTGATTTACAATACGGTCTTAATTTCAGGTATACAGCAAAGTGATTCAGTTATACGTATATGTGTTCTTTTTCAGGTTCTTTTCCATTATAGGTTACTGCAAGATATAGAACATAGTTCCCTGTGCTATAATGTTGTTTCTCTATTTCATATATAGTAGTGTGTATCTGTTAATCCCGAACTCCTAATTTATACCCCCTCCCAGACCTTCCCTTTGCTAACCATAAGATTGTTTTCTATATCTGTGAGTCTGTTTCTGTTTTGTAAGTAAGTTCATTTGTATCATTATTTAGATTCTACAAATAAGTGGTATTCTGTGACATTTGTCTTTCTCTGTCTGAATTACTTCACTTAGTATTATAATCTCTAGGTCCATCCATATTGCTGAAAATGGCATCATTTCATTCTTTTTTATGGTGGACTAATATTCCATTGTATATATGTACCACATCTTCTTTATCCAGTCATCTGTCGATGGACATTTAGGTTGCCTCCATGTCTTGGCCATCATGAATAGTGCTACTATGAAGATTGGGGTGCATGTATCTATTCAAATTAGAGTTTTCCTCTTTTCCAGATACATGCCGGGGTGTGGGATTGCTGGATCATATGATAACCCAATTTTTACATTTTTAAGGAACCTCCATACTGTTCCACATAGTGGCTGTACCTATTTACATTCCCACCCACAGTGTAGGAGGTTTCCCTTTTTCCCACACCCTTTCTAGCATTTGCTAATTGTAGACTTTTTGATGATGGCTGTTCTGACAGGTGTGAGGTGTCATTGTAGCTTTGATTTGCATTTCTCTGATTGTTAGTGATGTTGAGCATCTTTTCATGTGCCTATTGGCTATATGTATGGTATTCTTTGGAGAAATGTCTATGTAGGTCTTCTTCCCATTTTTTGATTGGGTAATTTCTTTTTCTGATATTGGGTTGTATGAGCTGTTTTTATAGTTTGCAAATTAAGCCCTTGTCAGGCACATCATTTGCAAATGTTTTCTCCCAGATCGTAGGTTGTATTTTTATTTAGTTTATGGTTTCCTTTGCTGTGAAAAAGCTTATAAGTTTGATTAGATCCCATTTGTTGACTTTTGTTTTTATTTCTTTTGCCTTGGGAGACTGACCTAACAAAACATTGCTATGATTTACATCAGAGAATGTTTTGCCTATGTTCTCTTCTAACAGTTTTACAATGCCATGTCTTATATTAAGTGTTTAAGCCATTTTGAGTTTTTGTATGTAGTTTGAGGGAGTGTTCTAACTTCCAGCTTTCTCACCTCCACTTCCTGAAGAGACTCTCTTCTCTCCATTGTTTATTCTTGCCTCCTTTGTCAAAGATTAATTTACCGTAGGTTTGTGGGTTTTTGTCTGGGTTTGCTATACTGTTCCTTTGATCTATATGTCTATTTTTGTGCCAATACCACACTGTTTTGACTATAGCTATAGTGTTGTAGTATTGTCTGAAGCTTGGGACAGTTATGCCTCCAGCTTTAGTCTTTTTCCTCAGGATTGATTTGGCAATTCTGTGCCTTTTGTGGCTCCATATAAATTTTAGGTTTATTTGTTCTAGTTCTATGGAAAAGGTCATGGGTAATTTTATAGGTATCCCATTAAATCTGTAGATCATTTTAGATAGCATGGCAATTTTAACAACATTAATTCTTCCAATCCAAAAGCATGAGATATCTTTCCATTTTTTTTTGAATCATTAATTTCCTCCATAAATGTTTATAGTTCTAAGCATGTAAGTCTTTCTCTTCCTTGGTCAGGTTTATTCCTAAATATTTTTTTGATACGTTTTAAAAGAGATTTTTTTTTTCTTTCTCTTCCTGGTATTTCACTGTGAGTGTAAAGAAATGAAACAGATTTCTGTATGTTAATCTTGTATCCTGCTACCTTTCTGAAGTTGTTTTTCAGTTCTAATTGTTTTGTGTGGAGTCTTTAGGGTTCTCTCTGTAAAGTATCATGTCATCTGCATAAAATGACAATTTTACCTCTTCCCTTTCAATTTGGATAACTTTTATTTCTTTTTCATGTCCAATTGCTGTGGCTAGTACTCCCAATACTACGTTGAATAGAAGTAGTGAGAACAGGCATTCTTGTATTGTTCCAGATTTTAACAGGAAGGCTTTCAGCTTTTCACCAATGAATATTATGTTGGCTGTGTGTTTATCATAGATAGCTTTTTTTTTTTTTTTGGTGGTACGCAGGCCTCTCACTGTTGTGGCCTCTCCCATTGCGGAGCACAGGCTCCGGACATGCAAGCTCAGTGGCCATGGCTCACAGGCCTAGCTGCTCCGTGACATGTGGGATCTTCCCAGACCAGGGCACGAACCCGTGTCCCCTGCATCGGCAGGCGAACTCTAAACCACTGTGCCACCAGGGAAGCCCTATCATAGATAGCTTTTATTATGTTGAGATATGTTTCCTCTATACTCACTCTGGTGAAAGTTTGTATCATGAATGGATGTTGAATTTTATCAAATGCCTTTTCTGCATCTATTGAGATAATCATGTGGTTTTTGTCTATTCTTTTGTTGATGTGGTGTATATCAATGTTTGATTTGCCTATGTTGAAACAACCTTGTGACCCTGAGATGAATCCAATCTGATTATGGTTTACGATCCTTTTTATGTGTTGTTGGATTTGGTTTACAATATATTGTTGAGGATTTTTGCATCTATATTCATCAAAGATATTGCCCTATAATTTCCTTTATTGATAGTGTCTTTGTCTGGTTTTGGTATCAGGGTGATTGTGGCTTCATAGAATGACTTTGGGAGTGCTTCCTTCTCCTCAATCTTTTGGAAGAATTTGAGAAGGATCGGTGTAAGTTCTTCATTGTATGTTTGGTAGAGTTCCACAGTGAAATCATCTGGTACTGGACTTTTTTTTGCAGGGATTTTGTTTTTTTCTATTAGAGATTATATTTCACTTCTAGTCCTTGGTCTGTTCAACTTATTTATTTCTTCTTGATTCAGTTTTGGCGGGCTGTATGTTTCCCAAACTGTCCATTTCTTCTGATTGCCTTCCAGATCGACATTTCTAAGACAGTTATTTTTTAAAAGTTTACCTAAAAACTCTTATCTCTTACATCTATTTAATCTATTTGTTCTTAATAATTACACTTAGCTTACTCATAAACGTTTCTTGAGATATTAAAGAGATCAGTGATTATCTTGTTTTTTTGTTTGTTTTTCTGACAAACTTTGCAACAGAGACAAAATTAACCCCTTTGATAAGCAAACAAGGTAGAACAAAAGTTGTTTACCGACATTATATTTAATGCTAATTCTGAAGACATACCTGTATTTATTGAACCAAGAAGCTTAAAATTTGTTTTTATATACTAAAGATTATCTTAGATCTTGTGACTTGAAAAATATTTGGTTTAGTTTTTATTACATTTTTAAGATTTTTTATATAGGTGCTTGATTATTAAAGCCAATAAGTAGAGCTCTTTGTCAAATTAATTTTGGCAATCCCACCCAAAGGTAACATACACATATAGAAATATAGACAGACACAACCAGAGATCTCATAATTTTCATTTTAAAACTTTAGTCATGAATTAGAGTAAAAATCCACTATTTATAAATCAAAGACTATTCACTCACATGGCTGAAGATTTTTATTATATGTGGACAAGACTTTTAAGATCTGTATTTGTCCTTGACAAGCAATTTTAAGAAGACTGTAATTTAATAAACTTTGGGCAAGAGAGACTTTTTGACAGTTTGTGTTTTAACGGCCTGTATTTGTCCTTGACAAGCAATTTTAAGAAGACTGTAATTTAATAAACTTTGGGAAAGACAGACTTTTTGGCAGTTTGTGTTTTAAAGGCCTGTTTTCCTATTTTTTTTTTCTTTTTCTAGTTAGTTTAGTGTTCTACACATTCAGTTAATCCAGGCCCAGTCTTGGGCTATGCAGACTGTGTTTACATTTCAAATACATGGTAAGATTTATAACTTTAAGGAACACAGAACATAATGGAATTTTTCTCCTGGGAATTTTAGGATATATTTGCATATGATCATAAGTCTTAAGGTAATTACTATTAACCTTTTCTTAAATACTGGGCAATATTCCTCCAGTATCGTGATGTTTTACAATATCTACAAACATTTTGAGAGGAATAGCTGAGGCTTGAGACTGGTAAAGATACGTGGGCCTTGACTTGTTTCTAGACTTGTAATCCTGGTGTGAAAAAGATTTGCAAGAAAACGACACTTGTTTCTGTGAGCACTTGAATATTGGTCTCCAGCAGATTTCTCTCTTGCTTATTTGTAGGAGGGCCTCGGGAATGCTGAGGTGAAGGGGCGATTTTTAAGAAAGGGAATTTATGTTGAAGTTTTGTCGAATTTCTTTTATTTAATAAAGGATTCTTTAAGCCTAGTCATTAGTGTTATTTTTCATAAGTACCAATATGACACCTGTTATGATGAGAGCGCTGAAAACTTTGTTTCCTTTTAAATATAGCCAATTTAAAGGATCCATACTCTGGTCATTGATGAGTAGGATCATATATTAATTTCAAATAGTGACTCAGATCAATAAGCATTTTATTATGGCTTAACCAAAGAAGCAGGAGAAGTCTCACAAGTTAGTGTATAGCCCTCCCAAGATCTAGAGAGTTCACTTCTAGTATTAGTCTAACAAGCAATGAAGGTTGAGATGATAAAGGCCCCATAAGGACTGAGAACACTTATGACAAACTTCCCTAATTGCTGGTACAGCCAGACAAATGGAGTACTGCTTATGACTTCATGATTTCATGTCTTGGAAACCCAGCCAATTCCTTGGGCCACCAGATGCATCCCAGTAAATGAATGTTCCTGAAGGCAGAGACCAGCGAGAATGTTTTCACTGGACAGAAAGTTAAGCTCTCAGGATATAAAAGAAAGAATGAAAAACTTCACCTGTTCATAAAGGACCCAAAATAAAGTTTGTCTAAATGATGCCAGTTTGGTAAGAACCGTTAACTCACCTTTTTGTGAGATTGGCTCCAAGGGCCGACTTAGAGGGCCTATGCCTGTGTTCTGCCTTACGGTTCTTGCTCCTTATGGCAAACAACACAAGGGACGGAGACAAAGAAAAACTGTGACCATCTCTGGGAGGTTAAGGATTCCCAAGAGCTGCTCATCCAAGGAACTAGCTCCAGTAATATCTTCTCCTGCTTATCTAAATTCGACAGAGATAAAATGGGCTCTTAACACTTTCCCTTCCAGCAGACTTGGCAGGCAGAGATCCAGGAGGCTGACATGGAAAGGAAGAACTCTTACCTTCTGCAGGCCTTCGTCAGATGTCCCAGGACCTCTCATCTGCAGAAGACTTAGGGAGGGAAGCAGGGAACAGCCAGCCTTCTGCCTGTCTCACCAACTGTCTGAGAGGATGAAATTTCCTCTCAACTACTTTTGAGTTCTGTGGCTGGACTCAAAATAAAATTGACACAAGACAGATTAGCAGGAGAAAATGAAAGAAATTTTAATTCATGTACATGGAGGTCTCATAGAAATGGAAACTAAGAAGTAAACAAAGCAGACCATTTTTCTACTTTGAGAGAAAGGAGAAATGAATTTGTGAGGAATTGACAGAATAAAGAAACTTAGGCTTTGGGTACCTAATTAGTGAAGAATAGAGTTTGGGTCTGGAGTAGTAAATTAAGAAGTAACAAGGTTCGTTTATATATGCTTATCAATCTGAATTCCCTTTCTTTGCCATAAGGTGTCCGTCTACCTCCAGATGCAAGGAGGGCACCTGTCACATGAGATGTATTTCCTGCTTTCAGGGAGACAGAAAGGAAGGTCAGAGTGTCCCTCTTCCTTGGCCACTTCTTAAGTAACTTTAATTCAAAATAATCAGTATGTCACTGAGGCACATTTTAGGGTGTCCTACTCTGGACCCCAATAGCATCAAGTATACTGGACACCACCCATCTGCATATTTTGATAACTCTGGAGAATATGATCGAATCCCTTATTTATTGAAAAATAGAAGTATCTTTCCTTGGTTACTAACTCTTAAGAAAGCATAGCTATTTTTATTAAATGTAGAAAGAAATTGTACTAATAAACAAACACATATGAACCTACCATTCAGAAAAAAATCATTATCATTTCCATTCTTTGTTTACAATCTTCAGTCTCTATAAAAAGAAAAAAAAACTCATTATAAATTCTCCAGGCAAATACTATAGTAAGTTTCTCTATATTCTCTCATTACTTTTTAAACTACATGGGAATCAATCAATACATAACATATAGTATTAATCTATGTCCTTTAGAAGCACATATACATTTTATCAAGGAGTTTGTATTGTTCCTGCAACTGGCATTTTATTTTTCATTCAAAATTATGTTAAGATTTAGATTACTTGATTGAACTGTTGTTTAATATTCCATTATATTTTATTTATCCATTTTTCTCAATATACACATCCCTCTTTCTGTGGACATTTTGTTCAATTTCTTTCTTCCTAAATTTTCATTCTGTATTCACTTGTGTTCTTTAGATTCCAAATGGATATTCCTCAGTTATGCTTATAAGTATTCAGTTTCACCACCACATCTCAGAGGCAATTGACCTCAAACCAACAACTTCAGTGACCCTAGAAAGACAGCCTCCTCTCCAGTTATTTTGATCTTCCTTAATTATCAGCTCCCTACAGTTCCCACCTGCTTGGATATTTTGAGTGATGGCAGCTACTTATGCTCAAACATATTAAACATTTTGAAATGTTTGGCTCCTGAAGTGGGTCTTGAGAGCTTACTGTGCCTGAAGAGAAATGGAAGAACCTCCTAAAGCCACCAGAATTTGTGCTTAGTCATTTGGGTTTGGCCATCTCCTTACCACCCCTACCCATTTCTGACATCAAAGACAGGACTCCATATTTACAGAGAGTAGAAGGAAACCTACCAATTTACTATTGGAAGAAGCGGGGTAGATTAAGGAGGAAGATAACTTTGAATGAAATGTTAGCATCATCTTGGTCTAGGGCGCCACGTCCTGTGCCATAAGCAATGCATTGAATCACAAGCAACCAATCTTTGATAGAATTACCTTATCAAGATTCAGCCATTTTCTTTTTGTATAAACAACACAAATTGTGTGATTTATACTGAGGAATGCTGTTGGTGGTAAAGGCTTCTAAAATTCCCTCTGCAAATTCAGCCACCAACTTGAGAGTCATTTATTCTCACACTTTTCAAAGATATGTTTCCATATTTTAGAATGAAAACTGTGTTTCCTTCATGGGGGTCTCCTCCTGTCTGTGAAGTGGTCTTTGTAGAGGAATGCATGTGTTCAAAGGTGCAGAAACACTGTGAGGCCATGCCTCAAACATGTTGGATGCAAACATTTGCAGTTTAATAGAGAGAAGTCTGAAATGGTGAGGTAAGCAGATGGTGAATTTTGTATCTGGAGTCCTTACCTTTTTGTAATCTCCTAGACCTGGTCCAATACCCTGGAAGGAATGGACACACACTGAGGACTTTCTATGACTCTTCTACCTTGTTATATATACGGTATAGTATCCTATGGCAGCTTTAACAAATTTCCAAAAACCTGGCAATTTAAGGTGAGAGAAATTTATTCTGGAACCGTCTAGGGGCCAGAAATCTGACATTCGTATCACTGGGACAAAATCAAGATGTTGGCAGAGCTGAGCTCTCTCCTGATGCTCTAGTGGAGCCGACTCTTGCATATTGTGTGCACAATGGGATAGTAATATTACTTGCTTCATAAGGTTGGAAGGATGAAAAAATAAGTTAATATAAGTAGAACTATATAAAATTTCTGTAAGGTGAGCAACACCTAATATGTAGGTAATACCAATATTATTTGGATAAGAACAGTGTCCAATCTGAAGTAATATCCAAATGAATATGCTTTTCAAGAATTACTGTCAAGTGTGTCCAAAGCCTAAAGCAATCCATGGGACATTCAGTTCCAAGGATAAGTGCCTCATAGCAAAACACAACTGTTGAGGCAGAACTTAAAAATTATGCCAGTTGTGCTCTGTCCACAGGAGAGGCCTCAGGATACTTTTTGTGAATAACTACCTGAATGGGTTTCTTTAGTCACATTTTCCCAAGAAATGTAGTCACACACTGGGGAAGGAAGGAAGGAAAAATGAAAAGGAGGGGGGTAGACAAAATACCAATATTATAAGTTCTATGCATTTCATTCATTTAACCAACTCTGGTCCTGAACGACAGAATTTAAGGGAGGACTTGGGCTAATATTCATTTAAGATTTGGGGACCTTCTGGAGGAGAGAGTCTCAAGACCCAGAAAGGTCTTGCCTGAGAGTGAATTGAAAATAGTTTGTTTGAAAGACCATCTGAAGGGCAGGCTCTGATGGTGGGTCACTCAGTAACCAGAGTAAGAGTTGATCCTTGGTGTCTCTGCTTTCCTAAAAGATGGGTTGCAGTAACACCTTTGGAAATCAGTGCTTTGAATCCTCTGGGTTCAGAGGAATTTTCTTGGGAAGCTTTCATTGCCTAAGCCACCCGCCAATTTCTTCCAGGCCTGCTCCCTCATGCCGGGGCTCCTTTTGCCAGAGATAAGATTTTTTACTCTTATTCCAAGACAGGAAGGTTAAGCTGAAGCCTGTGATAGTGGGGGGCAGTAAAGTGATGGAACGAGAACAATGTCATGAAAACTCTGGAACCTTTATAGAACCATGAAGGGGCAAAGCAGCCAATGGCTTTTCTTCAGTAGAGGAACCAGTTTTCTAACCTGAGAGAATCTGCAGGTTTCCACAGATCTTAGAAACTTGGCAGCTGGATGTGGATACATTTAGATCTGGGAGAGAAAAGTCAGCCTGTGTTGAATTTGAAACACTTCCAATGGTTGCTTCTTCCCTGTCATAAGACAGCTTATTTGGAGCCTGATGGTGTGGGGAGCCGTCAGCCTGAAGCTGGCAAGAGTTAGCTACCAGCTGTTTTCACTTCACACCAAGATCCGGAGAGTGGCTAGGATCTACTGAAAAGATTTCACACTTCCCTTTCTTGGTGAGCATTCCTCAGTTTCTCCTCAAGGGACAGCTGGCACTGCTGGGATGGAAAAACAGATTGTCTATGTGATGTGCAGAGCTCAGATGATGTTGGTGGGTGGGGGTGGAGGAGCGTCCCGGGTGCCAGGAGTCTAAGTGGTGACATGCCACATTTAGTAGGCTGCCAGCATGTGCATATTTTGTTTAATCAGCGGTTTTGTAAGTCACAGCATACGCTTTGTCACTTCTTGTTGTTTTATTGGTAAGCTACTATGTTTTTAGTGAAATCTTACATCTTCTCTGAGTGAGATTTGCTTATCAGCAGCAGCTCAGCACCAGACTTGTCATGTCATGTCATGTCATGCCCAGACTTTGTCATGTCATGACACTTGTCATGTCATGTCATGCCCAGACTTTCCTGGACACTTGTCATGTCATGCCCAGACTTTGTCATGTCATGACACTTGTCATGTCATGTCATGCCCAGACTTTCCTGTACACGCCTCCCACCCCCTTGCTCCAGCACCTTGTCTCTTGCTATCCTGCAAATACAGATTCCTCTTTGAGCTTCCCTATGGGCATGGAGTAGGGGAATGGGCCAGAGAAACTCAGGAACCAAGAGTGAAAAACATTTGTCCAGAATCAGGGATGCAGCCTGTTAAATTCTGGTAAGAAAGGCAGTGGAAGCCAGAGGCTCACAATGGAGTGGGTAACAAAGACTTAGCAAAATCTGGGGGCAGAATCTAGACAGAGATAGAGAAGAGACCAAGGATGCCACCTGCAACAATAGCATCTGAGGCTGAATTGAAAAGTTTCTGAGTAGGGGTCCTTGTCTGTGCTCCTAGGTTGTCGGATCCCCAGAAGTATTTGATCACCAAATGAGGTGACACTGCCCAGTTCACCAAAATTAGCTGTCATCCCACTTGACTCTTTGGAACCCAAGTTTTTATGAAGTTCCCTACTTGGCTTATTCTGGGAATTCCCAAGAGGATGCCTGCATGTGCCCCAGGAGGGGTCTCCTGGATCTTCAAAAATATTCCAACCAATGTAAAACTTTATGAAAGTCAGAGCTATAAGTAAGGGTTTCGTGCTTTTTTCTCTTCTGAAAAATTTAGTCTAAGATGATACTGTGGCTTTCTCAAAGGGAGGAACATAAATGAAGAGGCAGAAGCTTGTCCTTTTTCTAACCTTCACTACAATCAAGATACTTAACTGTATCACAAGTCTCTCTCTTAATATCCCTAAAAAAAACTCCGTCTCTTCTCCCTCATCCTTAAACCTTTGCTATCACTAATCTGTTCTCTATCACTATAATTGGGTTATTTCATGAATGATTTATAAATAGAATCAACTAGTATGTACCTTTTGATATTGGATTTTTCACTTGCATTATTTCCTAGAGGTTTTCCAAATTCCTGTCTTTATCAATGTTTGCTCCCTTTTCTTGCTGAATAGTGTTTGTGGTGTGGACAAAAGGTAGTTTGTTAAACCATTCACATACTAAAGGGCATTTGGGTGGTATCCAGTTTTGTGCTATTACAAATAAACCTGCAATAAACTTTTCTTTACAAGTTTCTATGTGAAAATATATTTTTTTAAATTTCTCTTAGATATTTGTTTAGCAGTGCTCAGAGCGGAATCTACAGCATTAAATAGCTACATTAGAGAAGAAGATAGATCTCAAATCAACAATCAAGGTTGTTACCAAAAATCTAAACTAAACACAATAGCCGGAGAATAAAGGAAATGATCCAGATAAGAGCAAAAATCAGTAATTAATATTCTGATAGAAACACAGCTTAAAAATTTTATAAACCCCTACACCTCTCAAGAGAGGAATACACATTCTTTTCAAGCGCACATACACATGTACCAATATCAACCATATTCTGAACCATAAAACAAATCTCGATAAATTTAAGTATTCAAATCATACAAAATATGTTTTTGCACCTTAGCTGCAAGCAGAACAGTAATTGAAGCCATCCAACCAAAGATAACTCTTTAAGATGGTCCATAAGATTGACAAAACCTCTGACTCAACTGAAGAAAAAGAGTGATATCCCAATGGCTAATACCAATAATGGGAACAGAAACAGCACTACAAATCCAAGAGACCTTGAAAGGCACTGGAAATGTTATAGGTAACTTCACATCAACAAATATGGCAATTCACATGAAATAGACAAGTTCCTTGAAAGACACAAACCAAAAAGCTCATTCAAGCCTTCCCATAAAGAAAAATTTGCAAAGAAACTACTTCACTAGTGAATGCTACCAGATATTTCAGGAGGAATTAATGTCAATTCTATGTAAATTCTTTCAATAAATAGAAGATAAAAGAATATTCTCCAGCACATTTTATAAAGTCAGAATTATCCTGAAATGAAAACCAGAAAAAATACATGAAAAAACTAAGCAAAAATACTCATCATGAACAGAACTATAAAATGTCCTACAAAATTTTTAATATATTGAATAAAGAAATATATTAAAGAATAAACCATGACCAAGGATTATTTACCTCGGAAATCTGGGTTGTTTTATCACTCAAAACCATCAGTATAATTCACCATACTAATAGAATATAAAAGAAAATTACGTCTGGATATTATCATTTTAAAGGAGGAAATACTCCAACTGTAATCCAGAGTTACAAGGTTCTCTCTAGAATTCCTCCTTATCTTATTTGTAATTACATTCTCCCACAGAGAGAAAACTGGCTCTGATTACCTACAGTATATTTACTTATGTACTTACCCAACTCCAGTATTTATATAGAATATTTTCAGATTGTTATTCTAGATCTTTGTGAGAAACAAACTTACCTACTAGAGTACAGTGTGTGCAGTTCTTTTTTGTCATTAGTGTGTATAAGTATCTGGCCAAAATATTATTTTCCAAAGCCACTTAAACCAGCTCATTTTCCCTACCCTCCTACTATGGTTATTTTGTTTATTGTAAAGGAAGTTAGGTCCATTCGCTTTCATCTGCATTCTATCTTGGGTTCCTTACAATTTTATCAAAACATCATGTTGTATATCTTAAATGTATAACATTTTTATTTGTCAAATATATGTCAATAAAGCTAAGGGAAAAAACAACGGAAAAAAAGGTCATTCAATGGGTAGTCTTTTGAGAAATAGTGTGAGAAACAATTTGATGTCCACACACAAAATAAATTAAGTCTGACCAAAACTCACATCTTATTCAAAAATGAACTCAAAATGGATTTCAGACCTAAACACAAAGTATAAAATTATAATAATTGAAAAAGAAAATATAGGAGATAATCTTGTAAGTTAAGCAAAGATTGAAAAAAATAATACCAACTACATAAGGACAGAAATAGATAAGTTGTACTTGATAAAATGAAAAGCTTTTGCTCTTCCTGAGACCCTGTTTAGAATATGAAAGCCAAGCTACCAGCTGGGAGAAACTATTTCAAAAACATATATCCACAAAGTAATTTTATCTAGAATATATAAAGAACTCTTACGACTTGATAATAAGACAAACAACCCAGTACAAAATGGGCAAAAGATTTAAACAATTATTTACGCGAAAAGATATGTAGATGAAAAATTAGCACATGAAAACTTTCTCAACATCATTCATTATTAAGATAGGCAGATTAAATCACAATGAGAAGTAATTATGTGCTTATAAGAATGGCTAAAATTAGAAAGCCTGACCATACTGAGAATGCTAAATATCTGGAACTCTCAAACACTGCTGGTGGTGATGTAGATAATATTATGACTTCAGAAAATGTGTGGCAGGTTTTAAAACATTAGAGATATGCCTGTTGTGCAGCACAGGTATTCCACTCCTAGCTCTGTACCCAGGATAGATGAAAGCATTTGTCTCTACAAAAATTTGTACACTAACATTCACAGCAGCTCTATTTATAATACACAAAACTGAAAATCACCCAACTGTCTATCAATAGAAGACTAAATTATGCCATACCCACACAATAGAATTTACTCAACAATGAAAATAAATGAAGTGTTGAAACAAACAATAATATGAGTGAATCTTGAAATAAAATTGCTTAGTATACGAAACCAGGGAGGAAAGCATGCCATGTATTATTCTACTTATATACCATTGAAGAAAATGCAAGTTAAACTTATCTATAGTGCCTGAAAACAGATCAGTGGTTACCGTGGATTCGGGGGAATGGAGAAGTTGAGGGTGAGAAGTAGGGGTGGGAGAGGAAACCTTCATGGTGATGGCTGTATTTATTATAGGGGTTATTTTGATGGTGTCATTGGGTGTATCTGTAAGTCAAGACATCAATATTTAAATGCACTTTAAATATGTACCCTTGACTGCACTTCAGATATACCTTGAAATAGCTGAAAAGTAAAAACAAACAAAACATAAAAGTTATTCATTGGATCAAAGTTTCACTGGGAGGCTCGAGCACCAGGTCCGGACAGCAAGAAAGGAACCAGGAAAGTCTGGCGGCTAAAAGCAAAATCATGTAGTTAGAGCAAGTTGATGGTGAAGCTCCCTGTGAGCCACAACCATTGAACCCTCTCTGCCAGCACTACAGGGACCCCAGCTCCATACACACTGGGAATGATCTCTAATTGCTTCTTCCTCTTTGTGCCACCACCTGGCTGGGCGTCTCATTGTCATACCTCCATCACAATGGAGGATATCCTAGCCTCCAGACAACTGGAAGGTGGAGGATATCTGTCACCTTTGCTTCTGTACTGGGAGCTGTGACCCTGCCTCTCGCCATGACCCACACCAAGGGGTGTCCCTCGACACAAAGGACGCACTCTCATTCTGAGTAGCCAAGAGGGGAAAAAGACAAATTTCTCCCTGAGCATTCACATCAGTCATCGTTTCTGAAGGATTAGGAGCCCTCGAATCCCAGGTGTCTCTCTGATTCACTCCTGTGTATACAGCATTCTGCATCATGCAAGCCTTCCTCTCTACTTGCTTAGGGACACAGCTCAGCTACCCAGTTCTGACCCTTGTGTTATTACAACCCTGCATTTTCATTTGCAAGATGTGTTTCCTCTGTCCCCTGTGATGTGCAACTGTGGCAGACATTTAATCTTAGAGGATGCAGGAGTAGATTAAACTTTATTTTTTCTCCTGATGCCTTTCTCTAACCCACTCTCTATTTAGAAGCAGCTTGCTCCTGCTTCTAATTTTCCCCAGCACTAAACTGTGTGCTCAGCCAGCTCACACCCTAGTGGTAGTTTGTTTAATCCTCCCGTAGTTACCTAAAAGCCTATTCTTTCGAATAGTGGGTTTTTGTTTGTTTGCTTTCTTTTCTTTTGTTTGTTGTTTTTGATGTTGTTGTTGTAGAGTCTCTAGTTTATTATGAAAGGGTTCTTCCAGTATGCACACAGGAACCAAACTTACCAGTTTATCCTTCCCACTCTGACTCTCAAAGCCATACCAGCAACAACAGAGTTCCTTCATGTTGCCTAGAAGAACCGCAAAACTTTGAGGTAAAAACGTTATCTACGCACCCTGTGTTTATGACTTTATACATACTCTGGGGCAGTGTGATAAAGTTCTCAACACAGCAGTCTATCTAGGTAAGGTCATCAACCAAATGCATTTTCCCAGGGCTAAGAGAGAATCTCACTACACATGAGGGTACTGAGACCCAAACTCCAAAAGCCAGAGCTAGGGTCCAGGGCACTGGTTCTTCTACGGCACCAGCAGGACACATCAGAAGGACTGGGAGGCTTTCTACACTACACCTATAGGCCCTCACTCGGAGTCAGAGGGTTTGAGGACACCTGGGTAGTCAGACGGCTCTGCCCCGTGATCACGTGCAGAAGAATGAGTGCTCAGAGAGCAGGGACACAGGAGGTCGTGGTCATTCCTTGTCTTCCTTTTTTCCCAGTTGTATATAACCAGATATATACGAAAACACACAGTTCGCTTTTATTTATAATCAAATGGGTTCTATACTTTCAAGTGCCTAATTCCCACTTGAAAACTTCGTACTGGATGCTGGTGGCAAGCCGAGATATTAGTTTACTCTGCATTAAATCCTACACTGGGCTTCAGGAGATAGATTAAAGGAGAAAGTAAGTCACTATCATCCCCCTTTGCCATGAGACCAGTAGCTCTTGTCTGCCAAGTATTGATAAAATAAGAGAAGGCAGCAAATCCGTGGGGCAAAATCTTATGGGAGAGATGCCTGGCTGAAATACCAGCGCACACCCAGAGGAAGACTGGCGATCTTCAAAATTTTGGCTGCTATTTACAATAAGAAATATATGTTATATTTCAACACTTTTCATTCGTATGAATGCTGAAAATCAAAATTAAAATGTCACTAAACACTATTTACTTGATTTATGTAATATACTGTGGAGTCTTCTATTCTATTCTCCTTGTGTTTACAAAGAATATGTTAGTTATTACCCACTAACTTGATTTAATAATTTCAGACACCAGTAAGTTGCAAGCCATGATTTGAAAAGCGGTGCTTTCAACGATTAATAAAACTGAATTAACGTAGTGATCTATTAACAGGTATTTCTCCCAAGTAGGAATACACAAACATGCCCACAAAAACCTATGACCAAATGCCTGATGAGCTGCAAAACCTTTTACTTTCCTTCATTTTGGTGCATTTGCACACAGAGTCAGAGAACAGCCCTGCAGTAAAGAAACTTGCTTAACTTTGCATAACAGTGTTTCCTGAACTTAACCATGGAACAAGCATTTCCAAAATATTTGCAGACAGCAAAGTGAAACAAATCTAGGACTAGCTCTTGAAAGAGTGTTTGAATGAATGAGATTCGGGGAAATTTTGCCTTAGACGTGAAGTAGAAATCCATAAATAAATGCAAGTGCCAAGCATGCTCATAATTGTAGCACAGACCTATGCAGCTGGGGTGCAATGGTCCCCCCGTGGTGCACTCTAAAAACTACTTGGGAAGGGTAGACAAATGTGGTTTGGTGGTGTCACCGGGTAGACGTGCGTTGTAACAAAATAGCTTCAACGGAGGAGGTCAAAGGAAGACCCGGACCAGCAATCTCAGTCCCACCTTAGTAAGCAAAGAATCGCCAACTACCAAGGCAAGGAAACTGACTGGATCAAAGAGAATGACCCAAACCCAGTGAATTAAAGAAAGAAAATGAAGGAGAGCATATCTTCACTTTCTGACATTTTTCTTCCTTTTTCTAGGCCTTCGTGAGACTTGGTTGTGCCCTAAAGTTGGGTGCATTGATATAAGGCCATATCCTTCTAAAAACAACCCCTTTTGTTTGAGTGAGTAATAATGTATGGCAGCATCTTATATGTGACTAGCCTAAACTTATACGCAAAGAAGCCAACCTAAAAGAAGCCTGTGCCCTATCTCAGTCAAGGCCCCTTTGAGCTATTAGTGACCCAATAGAGTATGAACTGTGGAAGAGGAAATTGCAGAGAACTCAGGTATTGTATATGACACAAAGTTTCTCATACAAGTTTCATGCATTGGGGGATCATACACAAATTGGAGAACCCCCACTTTATTATACCCAAACTGAGGTGGACTAGTTTCTAGAGAGAGAAAATAAGAGCTAACAATTACTAGCAGGGAGCGACTTTTTTATCAAGTGTTTCAGGAGAAGAACAGCTCTGGACAGCCTGAAAAGCACTAAATTATGGAGGGTTCAGTGGGGTAGAATGGAAGCAGGGGGAGGAAAGTTAGAAACAGCTTTTGTAGTTCTGTTCTAGAATTCTAGATGGAAAGCTTCATGAGAGTTTGCCAGGGGAAGAAAATTTATGATGTGGTTGAGGACACAAACTGGTCAGCCATAAAAACTATGAATTTAGCAAATGATCCTCTGTGATCAGTATCTCGGGAACGTAAGTATGACCGTAGGTACAGTAGACAATGTTGATTGACTTGACAACAGCTATTCTTACATATAGTGGTGTATATCTATTAATCCCATATGCCTAATTTATCCCTCCACCCCCTTTAGTAACCAAAAGTCTGTTTTCTGTGAATCTGTTTCTGTTTTGTAAATAAATTGATTTGTATTTTTTGTTAGATTCCACATATAAATGATATATTATATGTCTTTCTCTGCCTACTTCACTTGGTATGATAATCTCTTGATCTATCCATGTTGTTACAAATGGCAATATTTCATTCTTTTTTATGGATGATTAATATTCCGCTGTGCATGTGTGTGTGTGTGTGTGTATGTATAAATATGTGTGTGTGTGTGTGTGTGTATATATATATATATATATATATATATATATATATGACATCTTCCTTATTCATTCATCTCTTTTTGGATGCTTAGGTTGCTTCTACATGTTGGCTATTGTAAATAGTGTTGCTATGAACATTGGTGTGCATGTGTCTTTTCATATTAGAGTTTTTGTCTTTTCCAGACAGATGCCCAAGAGTAGGATTGCTAGATCATATGGTAACTCTATTTTTAGTTTTCTAAAGACCTCTATATTGTTCTACATAGTGGCTGCACCAATTTACATTCCTATCAACAGTGTAGGAGGGTTCCCTTTTCTCCACACCTTCTCCAGCATTTATTATTTATAAACTCTTTAATGACAGCCATTCTGACCTGTGTGAGGCACTACTTCATTGTAGTATTGATTTGCTTTTCTCTAATAATTAGCGATGGTGATCCTCTTTTCACGTGCCTATTGACCATCTGAATGTCTTCTTTGGAGAAATGTCTATGTAGATCTTCTGCCCATTTTTTATTGGTTTGTTTGGTTTTTGTTATTCAGTTGACTGTGCTGTTCATATATTTTGGAAATTAAGCCCTTGTGGGTCACATCATTTGCAAATGTGTCTTCCTAGTCCATAGGTTGCTTTTTCATTTTGTTGATGGTATCCTTTGTTGTGCAAAAGATTATAAGTTTGATTAGGTCCAATTTGTTTATTTTTGCTTTTATTTATTTATTTATTTTGCCTTGTGAGACCGACCTAAGAAAACATTGCTAAGATTCATGTCAGAGAATGTTTTACCTAAGTTCTCTTCTAGCAGTTTTCTGGTGTCATAACTTATATTTAAGGCTTTAAGCCATTTTGAGTTTACTTTTGTGTATGGTTTGAGGGAGTGTTCTAACTTCATTGATTTACATGAGGCTGTCCAGCTTTCCCAGCACCACTTGCTGAAGAGACTGTCTTTTCTCCATTGTACATTCTTGCTTCCTGTGTGGAAGATTAATTGACTGTAGGTGTGTGGGTATATTTCTGGGCTCTCTATTTTGATCCTTTGATCTATATGCCTATTTTTGTGCCAGTACTACACTGTTTTGATTGCTATAGCTTTGTAGTATTGTCTGAAGTGTGGAGGGTTATGCCTCCAGCTTTGTTCTCTTTCCTCAGGATTGCTTTGGCAATTCTGGTTATTTTGTGGTTCCATACAAATTTTAAGGTTATGTGTTCTAGTTCTGTGGAAAATGTCATGGGTAATTTTACAGGTATTCCATTAAATCTGTAGATTGCTTTGGATAGTATGGTCATTGTAACAATATTAATTCTTCCAATCCAAGAGCATGGAATATCTTTCCACTCTGAGTCATCTTCAGTTTCCTTTATCAACGTTTTATAGTTCTCAGCGTACAAGTCTTTCACCTCCTTGGTCACATTTATTCCTAAGTATTTTTTTGATGTGTATTAAAAGGAATTGTTTCTTTTCTTATTCTTTCTGATATTTCATTGTTATTGTAAGGAAATGAAACACAGTCCTGTATGCTAATCATGTATGCTTCTACCTTGCCAAATTCATTTATCAGTTCTAATAGTTTTTGGCTGGAGTCTTTTGTGTTTTCTATATAGAGTATCATGTCATCTGCATTTAATGACAATTTTACCTTTACCCTTCCGATTTGGATACCTTTTATTTATTTTTTCTTGTCTAATTGCTGTTTCTAGTACTTCCAATACTATACTGGATAGAATTGGTAAGAGTGGTCATCCTTGTCTTCTTCCAGATTTTAGAAGGAAAGCTTTCCACTTCTCGTCATTGAGTATTATGTTGGCTGTGGGTTTATCATAAATAGCTTTTATTATGTTGAGATGTGCTCCCTCTATACACACTTTGTTTAGAGTTTTTTATCATAAGCGAATGCTGAATAAGATTTTTTAACGTTTTTATTGGAGTATAACTGACTTACAATGTTGTGTTCGTTTCTGCTGTATAACAAAGTGAATCAGCTATACGTATACATATATCCCCATATCTCCTCCCTCTTGCATCTCCCTTCCACCCTCCCTATCCCACCCCTCTAGGTGGTCACAAAGCATGGAGCTGATCTCCCTGTGCTATATGGCTGCTTCCCAGTAGCTATCTGTTTTACATTTGGTAGTGCATATATGTCAATGCCACTCTCTCACTTCGTCCCAGCTTACCCTTCCCCTTCCCCATATCCTCAAGTCCATTCTCTATGTCTGTGTCTTTATTCCTGTCCTGTCCCTAGATTCTTCAGAAACATGGGGCTTTTTTTTTTTTTTAGATTCCATAGGGATTCTGAATTTTGTCACATGCTTTTTCTGCATCTATTGAAGCAATCATGTGTTACTTGGCCCCTCTTTGCTTGATATTGTGTATCACATTGATTGACTTGCCTATATTGAAACATCCTTGTGACCCTGGGATGAATTCAACTTGATCATGGTATATGATCTTTTTTATGTGTTCTTGGATTTGGTTTGCTAATATTTTGTTGAGAAGTTTTGCATGTATATTCATGAAGGATATTGGCTTGTAGTTTCCTTTCTTGGTAGTGTCTTTGTCTGGTTTTGGTATCAGGGTGGGCGATTCTCTCTTTTTTTTAATTTATAAGGTGTAGGTTGTTACTTCTCCTCTTTTGTCTCTTATTTTGTTAATTTAGATCCTCTCTCTTTTCTTCATGGTGAGACTGGGCCAAGATTTGTTAATTTTGTTTACCCTTTCAAAGAAGCTACTCTTGGTTTTATTGATTTTTTTCCTTTTTTTTGTCTCTATTATATTTATTTCATCTCTAATCTTATTATTTTCTTCCTTCTGCTGAATTTAGGCTTTTTTTGTTCTTCTTTTTCTAATTCTTTTAGATGGTAGGGTAGGTTGTTTATTTGAGATTTTTCTTGTTTTTTGAGGAAAGCCTGTAGCGCTAGGAACCTCCCTTTAACAACTGCTTCATCTGCATCCCATAGATTTGGTATGACTGTGTTTTCGTTGTCATTTGTCTCAAGCTATTTTTTAATTTCCTCTTTGACATCATAGTTGAGCCATTTGTATCCTAGTAGCATGTTGTTTAGTCTCCATGTAATCATTTTTTTCCTCATTTCTCTTTATGTGCTTGATTTCTATTTTCATGCTGTTGTGATCAAAAAAGAGGCTTGAAATAATTTCTAACTTCTTAAATTTGCTGATGATTGTTTTGTTTCCTAGTGTGTGGTCTATCCTAGAGAATGTTCCATGTGCACCTGAAAAGAATGTGTATACTGTGTGGGTTTGGATTTAATATCCTGAAAAGATAAGTCTAACTGTTCTGTTTTTGTCATTTAGGATCTCTGTTTCCTTATTGATTTTCCATCTGGAAGGTCTGTCCATCAGTGTGAGTGGGGTGTTAAATTCTTCGACTATCATGGTATTCCCATCAATTTCTCCCTTTACATCTGTTAGTAGTTATTTTATGTACTTAGGTGCTCCTATATTGGGTGCACATATGTTAACAAATGTAATATCCTCTTCTTGTATTGATCCTTCTATCATTATATAGTGTCCTTCTTTGTCTTTCTTTATGGTCTTTTTATTAAAGTCTATTTTGTCTGTTAGGAGTATTGCTACCCCTGCTTTCTTGTCATTTCCATTTGCATGAATTTTTTCCCACCACTTCAGTTTCAATCTATATGTATCATTTGCCCTAAAGTGGTTGTCTTGTAGATAGCAAACTGTAGGTTCTTGTTTTATTAGCCAACCTGCCACTCTATGTCTTTTGATTGGAGCATTTAGTCCATTGACATTTAAGTTAATTATTGTTAAGTATGATTTTATTGCCATTTTAAACCTTGTCTTCCAGTTGATTTTGTATTTCTTCTTTGGTCCTTTCCTTTTCTTTTTGTTTCTCATTTTGTGAATTGATGCTTTTATTTTGTATTATATGTATGTTCTCTTCTTTTTTCTTTTTTGTTTTTGTGAACCTATTGTATGTTTTTGATTTGTGGTTACCTGTTTTTCAAGTGTATTAACCCATTACTATGTCTACTTGCTTTAGACTTGTAGTCATATAGACTCAAAAATATTCTTTAAAAATAATCTACATTTTCTTCCCCCACACACCATTTTATGATTTGGATGTCCTCTTTCACATCTTCATGTTTATCCTTTTGCGGTTCATTGTTGTTATCATTATTTTCACAAATTTTTTCTTATTTTTTTTAAATCTATGTACTGGCTTAATTAAGTGATTTACTTTACAATTTTGATATTCTCTTTCCCCTAGATTCCTACTTCTTTTTTATAAAGACCTCTCAATATTTCTTTTAGGAATATTTAGTTTAGTATTGCTGTATTATTTTAGTTTTTGCTTTTCTGAGAAATCGTTTATCTCTCCTATACTGAAAAATTTTCTTTATGGTAGAGTATCCTAGGTTTCAGGTTTTCCCTTTCTGGATTTCAAGTACATCTTGCCACTTTCTTCTTGCCTACAACGTTTTTGTAGAGAAATGAATTGATAGCCTTATGTGGGTTCCCTTATAATTAATTATTTATTTTTCTCTGCTGCCTTTAGAATCCTCTCTTTATCTTTAAATTTTGTCATTTTAAGTAGAATATGTTTTGATGTAGATCTATTATGTTCATATTGTTTAGGACCCTCTGTGCATCCTGTACCTGGATATCTGTTTGCTTTTCTAGCTTTGGGAATTTTTCATCCATACTTTCTTCAAATATATTATCAATCCCCTTTTCTCATTCTTCTCCTTTTGGGATCCCTATTATGCATAGATTGGCGTGCTTTACATTATATCATAGGTCTCATATACGGCTTTCATTCTTTTTTTTTTTTTTTTTCTTTCATTTGTCTATTTGTCTGCTGTTGTGATTCGGTGATTTCCGTTATTCTATTTTCCAGGTCACTCATTCATTCTCGCATTATTTATTTTTCTAATTATGCCTTTAGCTCAGCTTGGTCTTGGCAAGTGAGTTTCCTAATTTTAAGTGGTTCATCTTTAAGTTTCTAGTTCCTTTTTACAGTGGTCTCCCTTTATACTGATTGCTTTTCTTAATTCCTTTAGTGTTTTTATTACCTCCTTCGTGAACTCAAGATCTAGTAGAATGGAAAGGTCCCGTTCACTGTTTGTTCTTTCAGGACTTCTCTTGTTCTTCTAATTGAGAGTGGTTCCTCTCCTTCTTCATTTTACTTATATTTACTTATATTTCTCTGACTCTCTGTGGTCTTGAAGGGCTAATGTTAAGTGGGAGCATCCCTGTGTAGCCTGCATGAGTCTCATATTTTTGGTGCAAGGGTTGTTTGTTTTAGATGGATGCCTCCATACCTTTCCTCAGTGTGTGCTGGGCAGATTGCCTAGATAAGGGGTGTGATTGTGGTTGTGGTGACCAGAGCCTGCACTTGACATTGAGCAGGTCTCCTCTTTGCTCTGTGGTTGTCACAGCCCTGTTGGGACATGGTCTGCTCCCCAGTTGTTGGATAGAAACCCCCATATCCATTTCCAAGCTTTAGTGTGAGGTAGGCAGGACTGGAGCACTCCTGCTGGGAGAGGAGTCACTTAGTATTCCTCTGCAGGAGCTGTCCACCAGGAAGTGTGGTCTGTGGTGTCACCTGTCACCCTTGGTGTGGCCTCACAAAAGACTGTTGATGGCATTGCCCTTGGCCCAGCCTCAACCACGGGAATGCAGGCAATCATCCTGGGTGTGCCTCAGGGCTTGTGCTCACAAAGCTACCAGCGCAGATCCACAGGCGCACATCCACTGAAATCTGGCTCTGGGACCGCAGGAGTCACATCTGAAACCAAAAGGCATGGTTCTCCAAATACTGCTTAAAGACTTCTGGTGGACTACTAATTCTGCTTAACTGAGCAAATAAGTGTAGGGTCATTTGTGGTATAGTCTGATGGTACTAGACGAATAATTACCCAGTTAAATACTTCCTGGATCTGTAACTCAGAATGTTAATGATAAATGCTTTGCCAAACACTTTTTGCTTTATGTCATGTATTATAGAGTGTTAGAGCTAAGTGTCATTATAGATCATTTAATCCCAATGGGAAATCACGTAAAACAGATACCAGGAAGAGAGTTCAAGGGTTTAGCTCACAGCAAAGATTTGGGGACTAGTGGAAAATAGGAATAAGTATTAATAAAGCTAAAGGTAGAAAAACATAGATAGGGGGAAGTGTTTTCAATAACTGCCAGTATTTGCAAATCACCTTCCTGGGCTGGAAAGGGCATTAATAGGCTGTCTCTCTTAAAAAACGAGGGGCAGCATAGACACATAGCTAAGAAGAGGTATAGCAGAAATTAAAATCCAGTTTACCAACTTCCAGTCCATTTCCTTTTCCACTTTATACCCATTGTTGAGCTAAAGCTGTACAAAGGATGGTAAAGGTCATAAATCGGTGAGTTACAAAATCAGACCAACCCTGGAAAGACCCCAAGGCTTCCCACATCAACCTGTTGATGTGATCAAAATCCCATCTGCTTGAGAACTTAAATCCTCTTGAAGCTGAAAGCCAAGAGTTTTCCCTCATGCTCAAGTCATTCAGCCCTCCTGGCAACACAGTGCTGAGAGATACGGAAAAGGACCTTATTTCCTTAAGGGAATGTTATTTTTTCTTATTAAACCATTGAGTCCATCTTGTGGTTCTTAGGGGGAAAGATTGTTTACATTTTGTGTTTGATTTTTCGTTTCTGTCTTTTCGGAACTTTTGATAGAAAAATGGCACAAAGGACACTTCCCTAGAGGGGACAATGTTTACGTGTCTCCCTTTCTGTCTTCCGGCTCTCCCATGAGAGTGACCCTCCCCTAGGGAATGTTATCACTTTTAATTTAGTTACAAGTAGACGAATTGATAGTAGTTTGGTATTTTTTCCTCTTTTCTTAGCTTAGGAAAAATATGTGCGCTTCCTTGGTGACGCAGTGGTGGAGAGTCCGCCTGCTGATGCAGGAGACGTGGGTTCGTGCCCCGGTCTGGGAAGATCCCACATGTCGCAGAGCGGCTGGGCCCATGAGACATGGCCACTGAACCTGCACATCCGGAGCCTGTGCTCCGCAATGGGAGAGACCACAACAGTGAGAGGCCACGTACCACACACACACAAAAAAAGTCAATTTTTGAAAAATAGGTCAAAAATTCAGCAATGCCCTCTTCTCATTCCTTCTACCCCATGAATCCAGCCCTCTCCACCAATGTGAGTGACTTTAAAGACAATGGCTAATGAATACGTGGTTTTGCTCTGAGAGAGGAAGAAGAAAGGAGCAGTGCACTTATTGACTATGGATCAGGCTGGGGCTGCTGCCATTGCCTTCATTCATCAAATTGGGATGAAATGCTACAGAACTGCCTTCACTCATTTAGTTTTCCCAGGATTGGGGAACATGGTCACTGACACAGCCCAGAGCCTTGGGTGAGCTCTTATATTCCTTTGCAAGACACACCCATATTTAGAGCGAAGAGACAGATGGAAGTTTCAGTTACCCACCTTAAGGTGTTGGAGGGCAGGATGCTTGTCAATTTAACTATGACAGTTTTACCACAAGAAAGAAATGTGAAAATTCTGTCATTATCAAAAATGAGTTCATATTTCACAATTGTCCTCCAAAGGCATACTTTATTAATCAAGACCTTATTACAATTGACTCACTAGGATAGATTGTTATATCTTTTCAGAGTCTTTTAATCTAAATGGTATCTTTTCCCACAACACTGTGTTTCTCAGGAATTCAAGAAGCATGGGCCATTCTGTGTTTCTGATTGCTATTATTTACTTTTTCTCAAATAATTGTTTTACTGTAGCAAGATTACTTCTCAACTCATGCTATCTATATTTCCATGAAATATTGGTTTTTCACACTTGAATTTCCACTGAGCTCTAAATATAGTTATGGCTTTGCATTTAAATATTTTTCGTGAAGTAAGTTCTTTTTCCTTTGTAACAAAAGAATCTGTTGGTTGTCCTATCCTGCCTGTTAGATTATTTGTGTGTTCTACTGACTTTTGGATTCTGAGGACATGAATCAATTACAAGCTCAGTTGCATTGACTGCATCTCACACAAACTGGCCTATAAAAACCACTTGAGAGTCAGGGTCTGCAGAGAATTCCAGCTTAACGTATTCCCAGACTGACCAAAATAAACCTGAGCCACTTAGCATGTACCTCATCCTTGCCAAAATTGCCAACTCAGAAGTAAACATGACTAAGGAATTTTTCTCAGTATCCCCACATGAAGCTGATCACCCTTCCAAGTAGAATGCAAAAATAAGTGACCCTTCTTCTACAGCTAAATGACAGTTTGCGAGGCAGTTGTCAGTAGCCCAGGGGAGTGAGCACCTTGATGAAGTAGAGATCTAACTTACATGCAATGTAGGATCAGGTCTACAATTTCATCCATCTCTTGCTCTTACCCTTGCTTAACCCTCTCTCATTCTTCCTTTGATTCTGCATCATTTGACTCTAGTCCTCCTAGGCTTGAAATTCCTCCATTGCCTCTTATTATATCACATTATTATTACCCATCAAGGAAGTTCCATCTCTCAGAAGATCAGCAAGGCAAGTTTCCACATTTCATTTTCCTTAAGATTTTGGCTCATCTATTGAGTTGTGAGATGATTATGAAGTTGCTTTAAACCTAGCTACCATGTAGAAGAGGCAACACTGAACCACCGTCTCCTCTTACTTTCATTTCCTTCTCTGACCTCACTTATCTGTGACACTTGTCATCCCCATACTCACCTCCACTTATCATCCAACATTTATTTAATTCTACTGAACAATTTAAAAGAAATACATGTGTATGCCTACAGGAGTGAGCACTTGAGACATCAACCAGAAGAAATACTCCAGTAGATGTGCCCCTTAAAAGTTAATACCACATTTTGTGCCACAGTTGCCTATCAGGGAAGAGTTGGGGAAAGAATAAACTTCACCTGTTCCTGGAAAAAGGGCTGACCTGTTAATGAGAAACAGGCAATATCTGTGGCAATTCCCAGGCTTTGCTGGGAAGAGACTCCTCCCCATGGCGGGAATCTCCTTGAACCAAAGCCAGGCCCTTCCCATGACCCCTGTCCTGGCTCCCCGATCCTGCTATTCATTTCAGTGCCCCTCCCTCAAATCCTCTTATAAAAACCCAGTCTTTTCTGCCCCGACAAACCAGTGCAGATCCCTTGCAAGAGAAGTAAGTAGGTGCTGAGACAAGATGACACCCCTGACAGGGGTTTCACCTCACATATTTCAGGGAAGGTATACAAGGATCCCTGTCCTCAGAGAATGCAGGAGCTCTGAGAGCAGGCAAAGGCAGTCCTGGGAGGCCCCAGGTGTAGTAGGATATATAGATTTTCAGATTCTTTCCAGAACTATGGAAGGGGATGGAAGCCATCAAGATGGATTTATTCCTAAAGAACTAGACAGAGGAAAAGACAAGAGGTACAACAGGGGGTTTCTCATAGTCTCTCTCTGACCACCCTTTTTTTAGTTCTCTGGTTGTCTCCGCACATCACAGACAAAATGATGTCTTCCATGGGCGCCCCCAGCCTGTCCTGGATGCTGCTCTCCTGCCTGATGCTCCTGTCTCAAGTCCAAGGTGAGACTTTTCTGCCTCTAGCACTGGGTTCCCAGTGTTTGCTCAGGGCCAAGAAGAGGAGGAAAGCTCCTGTGTGCCTCCCGTGGTAATGGTACATCCCCACACAACAACACTGCCTGCAATTCCTGCATCATCACCCTTCCTTCTGGGTGACTAGTGGTGGGAGGTACCACAGTGGTCCAGTAACAGTGGGATGAGATGATTCTCAATTTTCAGTAGAGTCTAATTTATGTGGGTATATTAAGGAGGGAAAGCATAGAGTGTCAGTAATGAGATGAGTAGAAGGAGAATGACTGGAGGATCCAGTGTAGAAACAGTCAGCCAAGACGAGGAGAAGGCTTGGACTTTTGAATAAGGCAGATGAATAAAAAGAAAACAGACCATCTCCCAATTACTAGGTCTACTTTATGATTAAGAAAAACTCCTGGAAATATTGACACTGGTGACAGGCAGTCAGGAGTTTGGTGTCACTGCCTCAAGCTGTGGCACCACAGATATTCCTCAAGGTCACCTCCCCACTCCAATCCCCTCTCTCTATTTTGCCCCATCCCTCTCCTTTATTTCTTCCTCGCCAGGGGAAGATTCCCAGAAGAAACTGCCCTCTGCACGGATCAGCTGTCCGAGAGGCTCCATGGCCTATGCGTCCTACTGCTATGCCTTGTTTACAACACCTAAAACCTGGATGAATGCAAACGTGAGTGCTGGGATTTGCAGTTCGGGCTGGTAAGGAGAAGCAAATTAGAGACAGGGTTTGGGGGCTGGGAGTTCCATTCTCTAGAGTTTCTTGAGGGTGGGAATGAGCACCTCATCTTTTGCAAACACAACCCCTTCTCACCTACCTTGTCCCTGCCCTTCCCTCAGTGAGGGTCTCAAGCTCCTCCCCAGTCTCTCCCTTCTCCACACAGATGGCTTGCCAGAAGAGATCCTCAGGAGAACTTGTGTCTGTGCTCAGTGGGGCTGAGGGATCCTTCGTGGCCGCCCTGGTCAAGAACAACTTGAAAACTGTCTCAGACGTCTGGATTGGGCTCCATGACCCCACAGAGGTACACTTACATCCTCTCTAGTCTGTTACCTCCCAGGATGCTATGGCCACCCAGGCCTGCTCGCTGTCCCCTGTGCCTGCCTAGGAAATAACGTAGAGATCCCTAGAGCTTGGAGGTCAAGGGGGTAATTGGAGAATGGAGGGCCTTGAGACCAGCTGCAGAGCTGAGTTCTGTGCAGGTCTCCAGTCTCCAGCTAAGGTTAATCTGCCTCTTGTCAAGCTTTTACACAGTTCACACACCACGTCTTGATTCAGTTTGCTGTGCATCCCTGAGTCTGTACATGCTGCCCTTAGCAAGTGCTAAATGAGTATTTAGGATTGATGCATTTTTCCCTTATAAAACATATGTTGTCTTGGAGGTTCAGAGGGTAATCACAAATGCACCACCAAATGTAGTTCACACAGTGTCAAGTTACTCTGAGGGCTTCTATTCGTCTTTGTGATTATTGACTTTTGAATTTGCCAATAGAAGCAAAGAGTTAGGGATTGTTTCCCAGAGGAGAGCTGTTGGGCCTCACCTGGTAGAGCAGAACTAATTCCATGATGCTGGGGAGGGTAGCAGGTGTTCCAGCTGAGGGAATCGTGCCAGGAGACCTCTAAAGGCCTTTCCACTTCACCTGACTCCATCCTCTGCTCTATAGGGCTCTGAGCCCAATGGCAGTGGATGGGAGTGGAGTAGCACTGATGTGCTCAATTACGTTGCCTGGGAGACAGATCCCTCCACCAGCTCATCCCCTGGCTATTGTGGGAGCCTGTCCAGAAGCTCAGGTAGGAAACAGAGGAGGTCACTTCTTTCCAGCCTTTTCCATCCCCTCATCCCCTATTTCTGGGTCTGGTCTTCAGAGAATCCCCCTGGGATGGAACTGCTCATCTGTTCCCATCCCCTCTCACCTCTCCTTTCTTTCTCTCTCTTTCCCCTGGAGTGGGACCCTGGTGAATTTGAGGGAGAGCGTTTGAGTCCTAGGCCAGAAGCTGGGATGTGTCCCCATTGGTTTCTCACCAGCCTCATTCACTTGAGCTCTTCTGTCTCTTCAGACTTTCTGAAGTGGAGAGATTATAACTGTTCTGTGAACTTACCCTATGTCTGCAAGTTCAAGGGCTAAGTCAGATGGGAAGTCACTAGCCTGAGTCTGGTGTGCAGCTCATCATGGACTTGGAACCAAGAGTGAAGACCTATCCCGGAAAGGGGAATCCTCCCCACACCCCCAACCTGACCCCCTCATTCTGGCCTTCCCTGTCTCTCAGCCTCATTTCAGGCATTGTGTGTGTGTGTGTGTGTGTGTGTGTGTGTGTATGCATAGCATGGCCTGAGGTCTTGTAGAACAGTAATAAATATCTTATTCCAAACTTACCTGCTTCTGTGCTCTTGTCTTATAACAAGGCTCTGAGGAAGAAGTTTGTATGGGAAGAATCTAGGGGTGGCCTCTGTCAAGTTTCATCCAATTTCCTTGGAAAATGACTGAATGTACATTCCCACCAGTGTATTTGTGATGAGTATGTAGGTCCTGTTCCCTTAGGAATTGGGTTGTGTTATACAAAGGCATTGCTTCCCCACACACTATACTGCCCATTCCTCCTGATGGTATGACACAAGCAGCCTTCGTGTGGTCCCATGCTATTTATTATAGAATGCACTTCTGAAATCATTTGCTGTGAAGGATCATGAAGGATCTATTCCTTTTCTTTAATGTGAGATCCACCTTGGATCATGACTTCTATAAAATATAGTCAAGAATAAATTACTTGGACTGACATGCAGATCATTGGCAGTTGTCACTCTCTTTATTAAAACAGGAAAAAATCTGAATAATTTTAGCACCAACAACTTTTCCTGGGGTAATCTCCTTTTCTTGGGCAATCTGCCGAGGCACCCCATTACATAGATACCTTCTCATTTCTGCTTACTTGGATCAGAACTGCTAGATCTATAAACTTTTAGAAACATGAAATTGCAATTTGGACAACTTGTTGGATGCTGAGTGTGGATTGGCTTTATGAGTGAGAGACTCCTGGAGGCCCCTGTCTAGGGAGTCTCCACTCTCTCATGGCTTTTTCTTTCTGAGAACCCACCAGATTCTTATAGTGAAGAGATAAGTAACCATTCTGAAATATGTTCAGATAAAGACACCATAAATAAGGAACTCTTCAGGTCAATATTCTTGATATACATGGTTGAAAATATCCTCAACAAAGTATTAGCAACTCGAATTCAACAGAACATTGAATGTATAATACACCCTGAACAAGTGGTTCTTATTCCTCGGATGCAAGTGTGGTTCAACATATGCAAATCAATCAACAGTGTACATCACATTAATAGAATAAAGGGTAAATAGCACACAATCATCAATAGATATAGAAAAAGCTTACGGAATCTGTGGTACAACACAGTGGCTATAGTTAGCAATAAGATATTGTGCACTTAAAAAACTGTCTAAAAAAAAAGAAACTATTAGGAGTGTAGTTCTCATGTTAAGTGTTGTTACCACAGAAACAAAGAAACAAACCAAGAAGCGGGACACAAGGAAACTTTCAAAGGTGATGGATATATTTACTACCTTGTTTGCAATGATGGTAACACATATGTATACATATGTCCAAATTATCCAAGTTATATACATTATGTACAGATATCTGTATTTACCAACTATTCCTCAATAAAGCTGTAATAAAAGTGGAACACAATCAAGGAACTATGGAGCACCACTACTGCCGAGATCCTGGATTTAATACAGAGTGCCTGGAATCATTGTCATTATTGTTTTTTTTTAATCGTGCCATCCCTAAACGAGCTTTTTTTTTTTTTTCTTTCAATATCTAGGTTGAAAAATTCTGAATTCTTCTAGAGGAAATCAAGAAAATCTTAAAATCTACTATATCTATCTTAAAAAATTAATCTATATTAAAAATACATTCTTACAAAGAAAAGTTTAGGTCTAGAGTGTTTTTGGAAGAGTCCTACCAAACTACCCCAAAACACATATTTTAAATATTATATACAGGCTTGTAGAGAATAAAGGGAAAATACTTCCTAACTCTGACAGATAATAATAGAAAAAATTCCTTACGGAAAGGAAAAGATACACTTTTACCTAGTTTCAGATGTAATGGGTGATTCTCTCTTTGAAGAAAGATTGCCTATCTTAAAAGGGTATAGGAAACTTGCTAAATGTCAATTAAGGAAAGTAGACACTGTCAATTCATCTGATCTATTTATTTAAGAATGAAAACCTCCATATGTAGTATCACCAGATTTGGCAAATATGCAATATCTGTCAAGTTGAGCAAAGATGTAATATTTGATATACACTAATACCAAGAAACTATTTGTGGCTTATCTGAAATTCAAATTTAGCTAGGAGTCCTCTATTTTATCTGGCAAATATACCTATGTAGCAATGCTGAGTGGCTCTTGGCCCACATAGAAGATTTTGACCAAGGTGACATCCCCATTTCAGATGGGGCAATTGGCCAAATATTTTTACACAAGATATGAGGCTGAGAATGTGTCGGAAATGAGGTAGTGAGTAGTATAATGGTCTAAAAATATTTAGGTTCAATGAAAATTTCAACCGTCTTCACTCATGTAAGTGGTTCTTTTCAAATAAATCATCATTTATTCACTTTTTTTATTTATTCAAAAAATATGAGTAGAGACCCCACAGGATATTAAGCCTTCCCAACTCTAGTCCCGACTGAGGCCAGAGCATGTTTCCAGGACACAGGACAGAAAACCCACTGGGCATTTCTTGCAAGTACTCAGGAAAGTGATACCATTCAGCAACTATAGGGATAAGGAACTAATTGTGTGGTCCATGAAATGCTGCTCGTCCTCAAACTGTTTGTTGCCATACCTGTGCAAGATAACTACAGAAATCCAGGGTAAAATTTTAGAAGTTTTTATAGCAATTTGGCAGATTAGTTTTGTCTATGAAATCTAAAATTTTATAAATGGTTTCTTAACATATGTAACTCTTTTTTATATTTCAATTTTAGTAATTCATTTTTAAAAAGGCTTTAATTCTTAGAATAGTTTTAGATGTATGGAATTATTGAAATGGTAATACAGGGACTTACCACTTGATACAACTGATGAACCATACTGATACAGTATTACTGATAATTCTAATTGAAATATTATTGACATACAATATTACATTAGTTTCAGCTGTACTACATAATGATTGGATATTTGCATACATTATAAAATGATCAGCATGATAAGTCTAGTAATCATCTGTCCCCATACAAAGTTATTATAATATTATTGACCATATTCCTATATATTGCATCCCCATGGCTTATTTATTTTATAACTGGAGGTTTGCACCTCTTAATCCCCTTCCCATATTTCACATCCCTTACCACTGGCAACTTCCTGTTTGTTCTCTGTATCTATGAATGCTTTTATTTCTTTTCATTTGTTTGTTTTATATTTTAGAATTCACATATAAGTAAGGTTATATTGTATTTGTCTTTCTCTGTCTGATTTAATTCACTTGGCACAAAACCCTCTAGATTTATACATATTGTCACAAAGTCTTTCAGTTTTTTTTGTGTCTAAGTAATATTCTATTATATAAATTTTATACATATAAAATATATATTCTTCATCTTCTTTATCCATTAATATGTTGATGAATAGTTAGGTTTATTCTGTGCATTAGCCATTGTAAATAATGCAGCAATGAACATTGGAGTGTACCTATCTTTTCAAATTAGTGTTTTTCTTTTCTTCAGGTAAACACCCAGAGGTGAATTTGCTGGATTACCTGGCAGTCCTAGTTTTAATTTTGTGAAATAATGTTTTCCATAGTGGCTGTACCAATTACATACCCACCAACTGTGCATGAGCGCTCTTTTCTCCACCTCCTCACCAACACTTGTAATTTGTTGTCTTTTTGATGATACCCATTATGCCAGGTGTGAGGTGGTGCCTTATTGTGGTTTTGATTTGCATTTCCATGATGGTTAGTGATGCTAAGTATCTTTTCATATGCCTATTGGCTGTCTTCTTTGGAAAAATATCTACTCAGATCCTCTGCCCATTTTTTAATCAGAGTACTTGATTTTTGTTGATGTTGAGTTGTATAAGTTCTTCGAGTATGTTGGACATTGACCCCCTATTGCAAATATTTTCTCGCAGTTAGAAGGCGTTTTTCTGTTTTGTTGATAGTTTCCTTCACTGTGGAAAAGCTTTTTATTTTGTCTTAGTCGCATTTGATTATTTTTGCTTTTGTTTCACTTGTATGAGGAGACAGATCCATAAATATATTGTTAAGAAGGATGTCACAGGGCTTCCCTGGTGGTGCGGTGGTTGAGAATCTGCCTGCCAATGCAGGGGACAGGGGTTCGAGTGGTGGTCTGGGAAGATCCCACATGCTACAGAGCAACTAGCCCCATAAGCCACAATTACTGAGCCTGTGCATCTGGAGCCTGTGCTCCACAACAAGAGAGGCCGCGATAGTGAGAGGCCCGCACACCACAATGAGGAGTGGCCCCCACTTGCTGCAACTATAGAAAGCCTTTGCACAAAAATGAAGAGCCAACACAGCCATATATAAATAAATAAATAAATAAATAAATAAATAAATAAATAAATAAATATATTTTTTTAAAGGCAAAATTCCTTTAAAAAAAAAAAAAGAAGGATGTCACAGACTATACTCCCTATGTTTTTCTACTAGCAGTTTTAGTGTTTCAGGTATTAAATGCAAGTTTTTTATCCATATTGATTTCAACTTTGTATATGTGTGAGAAAGCAGTCCTGTTTGATTCTTTTGCATGAAGCTGTCAGTTTTCCAACACCAGTGTTGAAGACACTGTCTTTTTCCCACTGTATATTCTGGACTTCATTGTTGAAGATTAATTGACCATATAAGTATGGGTTTAGTTTAAGGCTGTCTATTCTGTTCAATGGACCTATATGTCTGTTTTTTTTGAGTACAATATTCTTTTCATTACCGTTGCTTTGTAGTAAAGTTTGGGATCATGGAGTGCCTTACCTACAGTTTGCTTCTTTCTTAAAACAGTGACTACTGCCAATGATCTGCATGTCAGTCCAAGTAATTTATTCTTGACTATATTTTATAGAAGTCATGATCCAAGGTGGATCTCACATTAAAGAAAAGGAATAGATCCTTCATGATCCTTCACAGCAAATGATTTCAGAAGTGCATTCTATAATAAATAGCATGGGACCACACGAAGGCTGCTTGTGTCATACCATCAGGAGGAATGGGCAGTATAGTGTGTGGGGAAGCAATGCCTTTGTATAACACAACCCAATTCCTAAGGGAACAGGACCTACATACTCATCACAAATACACTGGTGGGAATGTACATTCAGTCATTTTCCAAGGAAATTGGATGAAACTTGACAGAGGCCACCCCTAGATTCTTCCCATACAAACTTCTTCCTCAGAGCCTTGTTATAAGACAAGAGCACAGAAGCAGGTAAGTTTGGAATAAGATATTTATTACTGTTCTACAAGACCTCAGGCCATGCTATGCATACACACACACACACACACACACACACACACACACACACACACAAATGCCTGAAATGAGGCTGAGAGACAGGGAAGGCCAGAATGAGGGGGTCAGGTTGGGGGTGTGGGGAGGATTCCCCTTTCCGGGATAGGTCTTCACTCTTGGTTCCAAGTCCATGATGAGCTGCACACCAGACTCAGGCTAGTGACTTCCCATCTGACTTAGCCCTTGAACTTGCAGACATAGGGTAAGTTCACAGAACAGTTATAATCTCTCCACTTCAGAAAGTCTGAAGAGACAGAAGAGCTCAAGTGAATGAGGCTGGTGAGAAACCAATGGGGACACATCCCAGCTTCTGGCCTAGGACTCAAACGCTCTCCCTCAAATTCACCAGGGTCCCACTCCAGGGGAAAGAGAGAGAAAGAAAGGAGAGGTGAGAGGGGATGGGAACAGATGAGCAGTTCCATCCCAGGGGGATTCTCTGAAGACCAGACCCAGAAATAGGGGATGAGGGGATGGAAAAGGCTGGAAAGAAGTGACCTCCTCTGTTTCCTACCTGAGCTTCTGGACAGGCTCCCACAATAGCCAGGGGATGAGCTGGTGGAGGGATCTGTCTCCCAGGCAACGTAATTGAGCACATCAGTGCTACTCCACTCCCATCCACTGCCATTGGGCTCAGAGCCCTATAGAGCAGAGGATGGAGTCAGGTGAAGTGGAAAGGCCTTTAGAGGTCTCCTGGCACGATTCCCTCAGCTGGAACACCTGCTACCCTCCCCAGCATCATGGAATTAGTTCTGCTCTACCAGGTGAGGCCCAACAGCTCTCCTCTGGGAAACAATCCCTAACTCTTTGCTTCTATTGGCAAATTCAAAAGTCAATAATCACAAAGACGAATAGAAGCCCTCAGAGTAACTTGACACTGTGTGAACTACATTTGGTGGTGCATTTGTGATTACCCTCTGAACCTCCAAGACAACATATGTTTTATAAGGGAAAAATGCATCAATCCTAAATACTCATTTAGCACTTGCTAAGGGCAGCATGTACAGACTCAGGGATGCACAGCAAACTGAATCAAGACGTGGTGTGTGAACTGTGTAAAAGCTTGACAAGAGGCAGATTAACCTTAGCTGGAGACTGGAGACCTGCACAGAACTCAGCTCTGCAGCTGGTCTCAAGGCCCTCCATTCTCCAATTACCCCCTTGACCTCCAAGCTCTAGGGATCTCTACGTTATTTCCTAGGCAGGCACAGGGGACAGCGAGCAGGCCTGGGTGGCCATAGCATCCTGGGAGGTAACAGACTAGAGAGGATGTAAGTGTACCTCTGTGGGGTCATGGAGCCCAATCCAGACGTCTGAGACAGTTTTCAAGTTGTTCTTGACCAGGGCGGCCACGAAGGATCCCTCAGCCCCACTGAGCACAGACACAAGTTCTCCTGAGGATCTCTTCTGGCAAGCCATCTGTGTGGAGAAGGGAGAGACTGGGGAGGAGCTTGAGACCCTCACTGAGGGAAGGGCAGGGACAAGGTAGGTGAGAAGGGGTTGTGTTTGCAAAAGATGAGGTGCTCATTCCCACCCTCAAGAAACTCTAGAGAATGGAACTCCCAGCCCCCAAACCCTGTCTCTAATTTGCTTCTCCTTACCAGCCCGAACTGCAAATCCCAGCACTCACGTTTGCATTCATCCAGGTTTTAGGTGTTGTAAACAAGGCATAGCAGTAGGACGCATAGGCCATGGAGCCTCTCGGACAGCTGATCCGTGCAGAGGGCAGTTTCTTCTGGGAATCTTCCCCTGGCGAGGAAGAAATAAAGGAGAGGGATGGGGCAAAATAGAGAGAGGGGATTGGAGTGGGGAGGTGACCTTGAGGAATATCTGTGGTGCCACAGCTTGAGGCAGTGACACCAAACTCCTGACTGCCTGTCACCAGTGCCAATATTTCCAGGAGTTTTTCTTAATCATAAAGTAGACCTAGTAATTGGGAGATGGTCTGTTTTCTTTTTATTCATCTGCCTTATTCAAAAGTCCAAGCCTTCTCCTCGTCTTGGCTGACTGTTTCTACACTGGATCCTCCAGTCATTCTCCTTCTACTCATCTCATTACTGACACTCTATGCTTTCCCTCCTTAATATACCCACATAAATTAGACTCTACTGAAAATTGAGAATCATCTCATCCCACTGTTACTGGACCACTGTGGTACCTCCCACCACTAGTCACCCAGAAGGAAGGGTGATGATGCAGGAATTGCAGGCAGTGTTGTTGTGTGGGGATGTACCATTACCACGGGAGGCACACAGGAGCTTTCCTCCTCTTCTTGGCCCTGAGCAAACACTGGGAACCCAGTGCTAGAGGCAGAAAAGTCTCACCTTGGACTTGAGACAGGAGCATCAGGCAGGAGAGCAGCATCCAGGACAGGCTGGGGGCGCCCATGGAAGACATCATTTTGTCTGTGATGTGCGGAGACAACCAGAGAACTAAAAAAAGGGTGGTCAGAGAGAGACTATGAGAAACCCCCTGTTGTACCTCTTGTCTTTTCCTCTGTCTAGTTCTTTAGGAATAAATCCATCTTGATGGCTTCCATCCCCTTCCATAGTTCTGGAAAGAATCTGAAAATCTATATATCCTACTACACCTGGGGCCTCCCAGGACTGCCTTTGCCTGCTCTCAGAGCTCCTGCATTCTCTGAGGACAGGGATCCTTGTATACCTTCCCTGAAATATGTGAGGTGAAACCCCTGTCAGGGGTGTCATCTTGTCTCAGCACCTACTTACTTCTCTTGCAAGGGATCTGCACTGGTTTGTCGGGGCAGAAAAGACTGGGTTTTTATAAGAGGATTTGAGGGAGGGGCACTGAAATGAATAGCAGGATCGGGGAGCCAGGACAGGGGTCATGGGAAGGGCCTGGCTTTGGTTCAAGGAGATTCCCGCCATGGGGAGGAGTCTCTTCCCAGCAAAGCCTGGGAATTGCCACAGATATTGCCTGTTTCTCATTAACAGGTCAGCCCTTTTTCCAGGAACAGGTGAAGTTTATTCTTTCCCCAACTCTTCCCTGATAGGCAACTGTGGCACAAAATGTGGTATTAACTTTTAAGGGGCACATCTACTGGAGTATTTCTTCTGGTTGATGTCTCAAGTGCTCACTCCTGTAGGCATACACATGTATTTCTTTTAAATTGTTCAGTAGAATTAAATAAATGTTGGATGATAAGTGGAGGTGAGTATGGGGATGACAAGTGTCACAGATAAGTGAGGTCAGAGAAGGAAATGAAAGTAAGAGGAGACGGTGGTTCAGTGTTGCCTCTTCTACATGGTAGCTAGGTTTAAAGCAACTTCATAATCATCTCACAACTCAATAGATGAGCCAAAATCTTAAGGAAAATGAAATGTGGAAACTTGCCTTGCTGATCTTCTGAGAGATGGAACTTCCTTGATGGGTAATAATAATGTGATATAATAAGAGGCAATGGAGGAATTTCAAGCCTAGGAGGACTAGAGTCAAATGATGCAGAATCAAAGGAAGAATGAGAGAGGGTTAAGCAAGGGTAAGAGCAAGAGATGGATGAAATTGTAGACCTGATCCTACATTGCATGTAAGTTAGATCTCTACTTCATCAAGGTGCTCACTCCCCTGGGCTACTGACAACTGCCTCGCAAACTGTCATTTAGCTGTAGAAGAAGGGTCACTTATTTTTGCATTCTACTTGGAAGGGTGATCAGCTTCATGTGGGGATACTGAGAAAAATTCCTTAGTCATGTTTACTTCTGAGTTGGCAATTTTGGCAAGGATGAGGTACATGCTAAGTGGCTCAGGTTTATTTTGGTCAGTCTGGGAATACGTTAAGCTGGAATTCTCTGCAGACCCTGACTCTCAAGTGGTTTTTATAGGCCAGTTTGTGTGAGATGCAGTCAATGCAACTGAGCTTGTAATTGATTCATGTCCTCAGAATCCAAAAGTCAGTAGAACACACAAATAATCTAACAGGCAGGATAGGACAACCAACAGATTCTTTTGTTACAAAGGAAAAAGAACTTACTTCACGAAAAATATTTAAATGCAAAGCCATAACTATATTTAGAGCTCAGTGGAAATTCAAGTGTGAAAAACCAATATTTCATGGAAATATAGATAGCATGAGTTGAGAAGTAATCTTGCTACAGTAAAACAATTATTTGAGAAAAAGTAAATAATAGCAATCAGAAACACAGAATGGCCCATGCTTCTTGAATTCCTGAGAAACACAGTGTTGTGGGAAAAGATACCATTTAGATTAAAAGACTCTGAAAAGATATAACAATCTATCCTAGTGAGTCAATTGTAATAAGGTCTTGATTAATAAAGTATGCCTTTGGAGGACAATTGTGAAATATGAACTCATTTTTGATAATGACAGAATTTTCACATTTCTTTCTTGTGGTAAAACTGTCATAGTTAAATTGACAAGCATCCTGCCCTCCAACACCTTAAGGTGGGTAACTGAAACTTCCATCTGTCTCTTCGCTCTAAATATGGGTGTGTCTTGCAAAGGAATATAAGAGCTCACCCAAGGCTCTGGGCTGTGTCAGTGACCATGTTCCCCAATCCTGGGAAAACTAAATGAGTGAAGGCAGTTCTGTAGCATTTCATCCCAATTTGATGAATGAAGGCAATGGCAGCAGCCCCAGCCTGATCCATAGTCAATAAGTGCACTGCTCCTTTCTTCTTCCTCTCTCAGAGCAAAACCACGTATTCATTAGCCATTGTCTTTAAAGTCACTCACATTGGTGGAGAGGGCTGGATTCATGGGGTAGAAGGAATGAGAAGAGGGCATTGCTGAATTTTTGACCTATTTTTCAAAAATTGACTTTTTTTGTGTGTGTGTGGTACGTGGCCTCTCACTGTTGTGGTCTCTCCCATTGCGGAGCACAGGCTCCGGATGTGCAGGTTCAGTGGCCATGTCTCATGGGCCCAGCCGCTCTGCGACATGTGGGATCTTCCCAGACCGGGGCACGAACCCACGTCTCCTGCATCAGCAGGCGGACTCTCCACCACTGCGTCACCAAGGAAGCGCACATATTTTTCCTAAGCTAAGAAAAGAGGAAAAAATACCAAACTACTATCAATTCGTCTACTTGTAACTAAATTAAAAGTGATAACATTCCCTAGGGGAGGGTCACTCTCATGGGAGAGCCGGAAGACAGAAAGGGAGACACGTAAACATTGTCCCCTCTAGGGAAGTGTCCTTTGTGCCATTTTTCTATCAAAAGTTCCGAAAAGACAGAAACGAAAAATCAAACACAAAATGTAAACAATCTTTCCCCCTAAGAACCACAAGATGGACTCAATGGTTTAATAAGAAAAAATAACATTCCCTTAAGGAAATAAGGTCCTTTTCCGTATCTCTCAGCACTGTGTTGCCAGGAGGGCTGAATGACTTGAGCATGAGGGAAAACTCTTGGCTTTCAGCTTCAAGAGGATTTAAGTTCTCAAGCAGATGGGATTTTGATCACATCAACAGGTTGATGTGGGAAGCCTTGGGGTCTTTCCAGGGTTGGTCTGATTTTGTAACTCACCGATTTATGACCTTTACCATCATTTGTACAGCTTTAGCTCAACAATGGGTATAAAGTGGAAAAGGAAATGGACTGGAAGTTGGTAAACTGGATTTTAATTTCTGCTATACCTCTTCTTAGCTATGTGTCTATGCTGCCCCTCGTTTTTTAAGAGAGACAGCCTATTAATGCCCTTTCCAGCCCAGGAAGGTGATTTGCAAATACTGGCAGTTATTGAAAACACTTCCCCCTATCTATGTTTTTCTACCTTTAGCTTTATTAATACTTATTCCTATTTTCCACTAGTCCCCAAATCTTTGCTGTGAGCTAAACCCTTGAACTCTCTTCCTGGTATCTGTTTTACGTGATTTCCCATTGGGATTAAATGATCTATAATGACACTTAGCTCTAACACTCTATAATACATGACATAAAGCAAAAAGTGTTTGGCAAAGCATTTATCATTAACATTCTGAGTTACAGATCCAGGAAGTATTTAACTGGGTAATTATTCGTCTAGTACCATCAGACTATACCACAAATGACCCTACACTTATTTGCTCAGTTAAGCAGAATTAGTAGTCCACCAGAAGTCTTTAAGCAGTATTTGGAGAACCATGCCTTTTGGTTTCAGATGTGACTCCTGCGGTCCCAGAGCCAGATTTCAGTGGATGTGCGCCTGTGGATCTGCGCTGGTAGCTTTGTGAGCACAAGCCCTGAGGCACACCCAGGATGATTGCCTGCATTCCCGTGGTTGAGGCTGGGCCAAGGGCAATGCCATCAACAGTCTTTTGTGAGGCCACACCAAGGGTGACAGGTGACACCACAGACCACACTTCCTGGTGGACAGCTCCTGCAGAGGAATACTAAGTGACTCCTCTCCCAGCAGGAGTGCTCCAGTCCTGCCTACCTCACACTAAAGCTTGGAAATGGATATGGGGGTTTCTATCCAACAACTGGGGAGCAGACCATGTCCCAACAGGGCTGTGACAACCACAGAGCAAAGAGGAGACCTGCTCAATGTCAAGTGCAGGCTCTGGTCACCACAACCACAATCACACCCCTTATCTAGGCAATCTGCCCAGCACACACTGAGGAAAGGTATGGAGGCATCCATCTAAAACAAACAACCCTTGCACCAAAAATATGAGACTCATGCAGGCTACACAGGGATGCTCCCACTTAACATTAGCCCTTCAAGACCACAGAGAGTCAGAGAAATATAAGTAAATATAAGTAAAATGAAGAAGGAGAGGAACCACTCTCAATTAGAAGAACAAGAGAAGTCCTGAAAGAACAAACAGTGAACGGGACCTTTCCATTCTACTAGATCTTGAGTTCACGAAGGAGGTAATAAAAACACTAAAGGAATTAAGAAAAGCAATCAGTATAAAGGGAGACCACTGTAAAAAGGAACTAGAAACTTAAAGATGAACCACTTAAAATTAGGAAACTCACTTGCCAAGACCAAGCTGAGCTAAAGGCATAATTAGAAAAATAAATAATGCGAGAATGAATGAGTGACCTGGAAAATAGAATAACGGAAATCACCGAATCACAACAGCAGACAAATAGACAAATGAAAGAAAAAAAAAAAAAAAAAGAATGAAAGCCGTATATGAGACCTATGATATAATGTAAAGCACGCCAATCTATGCATAATAGGGATCCCAAAAGGAGAAGAATGAGAAAAGGGGATTGATAATATATTTGAAGAAAGTATGGATGAAAAATTCCCAAAGCTAGAAAAGCAAACAGATATCCAGGTACAGGATGCACAGAGGGTCCTAAACAATATGAACATAATAGATCTACATCAAAACATATTCTACTTAAAATGACAAAATTTAAAGATAAAGAGAGGATTCTAAAGGCAGCAGAGAAAAATAAATAATTAATTATAAGGGAACCCACATAAGGCTATCAATTCATTTCTCTACAAAAACGTTGTAGGCAAGAAGAAAGTGGCAAGATGTACTTGAAATCCAGAAAGGGAAAACCTGAAACCTAGGATACTCTACCATAAAGAAAATTTTTCAGTATAGGAGAGATAAACGATTTCTCAGAAAAGCAAAAACTAAAATAATACAGCAATACTAAACTAAATATTCCTAAAAGAAATATTGAGAGGTCTTTATAAAAAAGAAGTAGGAATCTAGGGGAAAGAGAATATCAAAATTGTAAAGTAAATCACTTAATTAAGCCAGTACATAGATTTAAAAAAAATAAGAAAAAATTTGTGAAAACAATGATAACAACAATGAACCGCAAAAGGATAAACATGAAGATGTGAAAGAGGACATCCAAATCATAAAATGGTGTGTGGGGGAAGAAAATGTAGATTATTTTTAAAGAATATTTTTGAGTCTATATGACTACAAGTCTAAAGCAAGTAGACATAGTAATGGGTTAATACACTTGAAAAACAGGTAACCACAAATCAAAAACATACAATAGGTTCACAAAAACAAAAAAGAAAAAAGAAGAGAACATACATATAATACAAAATAAAAGCATCAATTCACAAAATGAGAAACAAAAAGAAAAGGAAAGGACCAAAGAAGAAATACAAAATCAACTGGAAGACAAGGTTTAAAATGGCAATAAAATCATACTTAACAATAATTAACTTAAATGTCAATGGACTAAATGCTCCAATCAAAAGACATAGAGTGGCAGGTTGGCTAATAAAACAAGAACCTACAGTTTGCTATCTACAAGACAACCACTTTAGGGCAAATGATACATATAGATTGAAACTGAAGTGGTGGGAAAAAATTCATGCAAATGGAAATGACAAGAAAGCAGGGGTAGCAATACTCCTAACAGACAAAATAGACTTTAATAAAAAGACCATAAAGAAAGACAAAGAAGGACACTATATAATGATAGAAGGATCAATACAAGAAGAGGATATTACATTTGTTAACATATGTGCACCCAATATAGGAGCACCTAAGTACATAAAATAACTACTAACAGATGTAAAGGGAGAAATTGATGGGAATACCATGATAGTCGAAGAATTTAACACCCCACTCACACTGATGGACAGACCTTCCAGATGGAAAATCAATAAGGAAACAGAGATCCTAAATGACAAAAACAGAACAGTTAGACTTATCTTTTCAGGATATTAAATCCAAACCCACACAGTATACACATTCTTTTCAGGTGCACATGGAACATTCTCTAGGATAGACCACACACTAGGAAACAAAACAATCATCAGCAAATTTAAGAAGTTAGAAATTATTTCAAGCCTCTTTTTTGATCACAACAGCATGAAAATAGAAATCAAGCACATAAAGAGAAATGAGGAAAAAAATGATTACATGGAGACTAAACAACATGCTACTAGGATACAAATGGCTCAACTATGATGTCAAAGAGGAAATTAAAAAATAGCTTGAGACAAATGACAACGAAAACACAGTCATACCAAATCTATGGGATGCAGATGAAGCAGTTGTTAAAGGGAGGTTCCTAGCGCTACAGGCTTTCCTCAAAAAACAAGAAAAATCTCAAATAAACAACCTACCCTACCATCTAAAAGAATTAGAAAAAGAAGAACAAAAAAAGCCTAAATTCAGCAGAAGGAAGAAAATAATAAGATTAGAGATGAAATAAATATAATAGAGACAAAAAAAAGGAAAAAAATCAATAAAACCAAGAGTAGCTTCTTTGAAAGGGTAAACAAAATTAACAAATCTTGGCCCAGTCTCACCATGAAGAAAAGAGAGAGGATCTAAATTAACAAAATAAGAGACAAAAGAGGAGAAGTAACAACCTACACCTTATAAATTAAAAAAAAGAGAGAATCGCCCACCCTGATACCAAAACCAGACAAAGACACTACCAAGAAAGGAAACTACAAGCCAATATCCTTCATGAATATACATGCAAAACTTCTCAACAAAATATTAGCAAACCAAATCCAAGAACACATAAAAAAGATCATATACCATGATCAAGTTGAATTCATCCCAGGGTCACAAGGATGTTTCAATATAGGCAAGTCAATCAATGTGATACACAATATCAAGCAAAGAGGGGCCAAGTAACACATGATTGCTTCAATAGATGCAGAAAAAGCATGTGACAAAATTCAGCATCCCTATGGAATCTAAAAAAAAAAAAAAGCCCCATGTTTCTGAAGAATCTAGGGACAGGACAGGAATAAAGACACAGACATAGAGAATGGACTTGAGGATATGGGGAAGGGGAAGGGTAAGCTGGGACGAAGTGAGAGAGTGGCATTGACATATATGCACTACCAAATGTAAAACAGATAGCTACTGGGAAGCAGCCATATAGCACAGGGAGATCAGCTCCATGCTTTGTGACCACCTAGAGGGGTGGGATAGGGAGGGTGGAAGGGAGATGCAAGAGGGAGGAGATATGGGGATATATGTATACGTATAGCTGATTCACTTTGTTATACAGCAGAAACGAACACAACATTGTAAGTCAGTTATACTCCAATAAAAACGTTAAAAAACTTATTCAGCATTCACTTATGATAAAAAAAAAAAACTCTAAACAAAGTGTGTATAGAGGGAGCACATCTCAACATAATAAAAGCTATTTATGATAAACCCACAGCCAACATAATACTCAATGACGAGATGTGGAAAGCTTTCCTTCTAAAACCTGGAAGAAGACAAGGTTGACCACTCTTACTAATTCTATCCAACATAGTATTGGAAGTACTAGCAACGGCAATTAGACAAGAAAAAATAAATAAAAGGTAGCCAAATCGGAAGGGTAAAGGTAAAATTGTCATTAAATGCAGATGACATGATACTCTATATAGAAAACACAAAAGACTCCAGCCAAAAACTATTAGAACTGATAAATGAATTCGGCAAGGTAGCAGCATACATGATTAGCATACAGGACTGTGTTTCATTTCTTTACAATAACAATGAAATATCAGAAAGAATAAGAAAAGAAACAATTCCTTTTAATACTCATCAAAAAAATACTTAGGAATAAATGTGACCAAGGAGGTGAAAGACTTGTACGCTGAGAACTATAAAACGTTGATAAAGGAAACTGAAGATGACTCAGAGTGGAAAGATATTCCATGCTCTTGGATTGGAAGAATTAATATTGTTACAATGACCATACTATCCAAAGCAATCTACAGATTTAATGGAATACCTGTAAAATTACCCATGACATTTTCCACAGAACTAGAACACATAACCTTAAAATTTGTATGGAACCACAAAATAACCAGAATTGCCAAAGCAATCCTGAGGAAAGAGAACAAAGCTGGAGGCATAACCCTCCACACTTCAGACAATACTACAAAGCTATAGCAATCAAAACAGTGTAGTACTGGCACAAAAATAGGCATATAGATCAAAGGATCAAAATAGAGAGCCCAGAAATATACCCACACACCTACAGTCAATTAATCTTCCACACAGGAAGCAAGAATGTACAATGGAGAAAAGACAGTCTCTTCAGCAAGTGGTGCTGGGAAAGCTGGACAGCCTCATGTAAATCAATGAAGTTAGAACACTCCCTCAAACCATACACAAAAGTAAACTCAAAATGGCTTAAAGCCTTAAATATAAGTTATGACACCAGAAAACTGCTAGAAGAGAACTTAGGTAAAACATTCTCTGACATGAATCTTAGCAATGTTTTCTTAGGTCGGTCTCACAAGGCAAAATAAATAAATAAATAAAAGCAAAAATAAACAAATTGGACCTAATCAAACTTATAATCTTTTGCACAACAAAGGATACCATCAACAAAATGAAAAAGCAACCTATGGACTAGGAAGACACATTTGCAAATGATGTGACCCACAAGGGCTTAATTTCCAAAATATATGAACAGCACAGTCAACTGAATAACAAAAACCAAACAAACCAATAAAAAATGGGCAGAAGATCTACATAGACATTTCTCCAAAGAAGACATTCAGATGGCCAATAGGCACGTGAAAAGAGGATCACCATCGCTAATTATTAGAGAAAAGCAAATCAATACTACAATGAAGTAGTGCCTCACACAGGTCAGAATGGCTGTCATTAAAGAGTTTATAAATAATAAATGCTGGAGAAGGTGTGGAGAAAAGGGAACCCTCCTACACTGTTGATAGGAATGTAAATTGGTGCAGCCACTATGTAGAACAATATAGAGGTCTTTAGAAAACTAAAAATAGAGTTACCATATGATCTAGCAATCCTACTCTTGGGCATCTGTCTGGAAAAGACAAAAACTCTAATATGAAAAGACACATGCACACCAATGTTCATAGCAACACTATTTACAATAGCCAACATGTAGAAGCAACCTAAGCATCCAAAAAGAGATGAATGAATAAGGAAGATGTCATATATATATATATATATATATATATATATATATATACACACACACACACACACATATTTATACATACACACACACACACACACATGCACAGCGGAATATTAATCATCCATAAAAAAGAATGAAATATTGCCATTTGTAACAACATGGATAGATCAAGAGATTATCATACCAAGTGAAGTAGGCAGAGAAAGACATATAATATATCATTTATATGTGGAATCTAACAAAAAATACAAATCAATTTATTTACAAAACAGAAACAGATTCACAGAAAACAGACTTTTGGTTACTAAAGGGGGTGGAGGGATAAATTAGGCATATGGGATTAATAGATATACACCACTATATGTAAGAATAGCTGTTGTCAAGTCAATCAACATTGTCTACTGTACCTATGGTCATACTTAAGTTCCCGAGATACTGATCACAGGGGATCATTTGCTAAATTCATAGTTTTTATGGCTGACCAGTTTGTGTCCTCAACCACATCATAAATTTTCTTCCCCTGGTAAACTCTCATGAAGCTTTCCATCTAGAAGTCTAGAACAGAACTACAAAAGCTGTTTCTAACTTTCCTCCCCCTGCTTCCATTCTACCCCACTGAACCCTCCATCATTTAGTGCCTTTCAGGCTGTCCAGAGCTCTTCTTCTCCTGAAACACTTGATAAAAAAGTCGCTCCCTGCTAGTAATTGTTAGCTCTTATTTTCTCTCTCTAGAAACTAGTCCACCTCAGTTTGGGTATAATAAAGTGGGGGTTCTCCAATTTGTGTATGATCCCCCAATGCATGAAACTTGTATGAGAAACTTTGTGTCATATCCAATACCTGAATTCTCTGCAATTTCCTCTTCCACAGTTCATACTCTATTGGGTCACTAATAGCTCAAAGGGGCCTTGACTGAGATAGGGCACAGGCTTCTTTTAGGTTGGCTTCTTTGCGTATAAGTTTAGGCTAGTCGCGTATAAGATGCTGACATACATTATTACTCACTCAAACAAAAGGGGATGTTTTTAGAAGGATATGGCCTTATCTCAATGCACCCAAATTTAGGGCACAACCAAGTCTCACGAAGGCCTAGAAAAAGGAAGAAAAATGTCAGAAAGTGAAGATATGCTCTCCTTCATTTTCTTTCTTTAATTCACTGGGTTTGGGTCATTCTCTTTGATCCAGTCAGTTTCCTTGCCTTTTGGGTACATGCAGCATGATCAAACATGGTTAACTCATTAGAGTTCTTCCAAACCTTCACTGCAGAGACTCAAAAGATTAACTATATTCATGGTGAACAAATTCATTTTCAGGAGAATATCTGTTTCATCTAGCTAGGCCTGGTTATTCACACCAGGCCAATCAACTGGGGCAAGGAATTTGAGTCACTTGGTGTTATTATGGGAACTTCACTCACCACTTAAGTAGGACCTGTGGATGAGACCTAGTTCTTAGAGGAGGGAGCCCAACAGATGTTTACTGCAGCAAACAAGACTTCATTGTCTCAGCCTCTTGTTTTGACCTTGGCTTGTTTTCAGACCTAGATTCCTTCCTTGGATGTTGCCCCACACACCACATCTGCTTCTGACCTTGGACTGCCTCCAGACTTGCAGGAGTTGTCCAGCTGGCTGTTGTATTCACTACTCTTATGGTATGTATTCAGCCCTCCTCTGCGTCAAGAATGATGTATTTAACTTGTCCTGATCAGGATTTAACCTGTCCTGATAGATGCCAGTCACTGGGAGCCAAAGAAGAGAACAAAACCTTTTCTCCAGTTGGATCAGTACACCCCCACAGGTTCCTGTGTCTCTGGTGGTGCCTCTGTCATTGATTTTACCTTCCATCTAGTGTTCAGGAGACAAAAGAATTTGATAGCAATCGCAGACGCAGAGAACATCTGGATAAGAGACCTGTAAACCAAGTGACTCTAGTATCCTAATATCCCTGAATGTACCTTAGTGATTCACCCCTTTTACTTTTAACAGGGTTCTTCTCTCTCCACCTCCAAACCTCCTACCAATGTTAGGTAGTCAGTCAGTCATTAGCAGCAAGGAGGTAGCAGTGGCAAGAAAGACAAGAAGTCATTGAGTCGCACCCAACCATCCGGTGGCTCTCTCCTGACCCTGCCCAGAACAGACAAAACTAGGGTCGTGTGGTGGTCAGCTTATCCTCATTTAGAGGGGCACTGTAACAGAAGGGAACTTCTCTGGGCTTCACATGCCCAGACCAGACAGGTGTATGACCTATAGTAAACCCAAACTCATTATACCATCATTATAATAAAATCTCCATGTGGTTTTGCCCCACCCCACACCCCGTGGGCATTTCTTAGCAATTTAAGGCTGAGAGCATGCACAGCGGTAAACCTGTTACATGGATCAGGACCTTCAATCAAATAATGATCCCCTGTCACTCACCCCCGCCTCCCTGCAGAATGCTCCTTAAAAGCACCCTTAAACCTGTACAAGAATGCTGCTTTCAATTCACAGAAACAGCCTGCTCTCGCGCTCTCTCTCTCTTTCTCTCACTCCCTCTTTTACAGTGTACCTATGCTTAAATAAACTTTGCTATGTGCTTAAGCTTAAAGTGGTAGTTGGCGATTCTTTGCTTACTAAGGTGGGACTGAGATTGCTGGTCCGGGTCTTCCTTTGACCTCCTCCGTTGAAGCTATTTTGTTACAACGCACGTCTACCCAGTGACACCACCAAACCACATTTGTCTACCCTTCCCAAGTAGTTTTTGGAGTGCACCTCGGGGGGACCATTGCACCCCAGCTGCATAGGTCTGTGCTACAATTATGAGCATGCTTGGCACTTGCATTTATTTATGGATTTCTACTTCATGTCTCAGGCAAAATTTCCCCGAATCTCACTCCTTCAAACACTCTTTCAAGAGCTAGTCCTAGATTTGTTTCACTTTGCTGTCTGCAAATATTTTGGAAATGCTTGTTCCATGGTTAAGTTCAGGAAACACTGTTATGCAAAGTTAAGCAAGTTTCTTTACTGCAGGGCTGTTCTCTGACTCTGTGTGCAAATGCACCAAAATGAAGGAAAGTAAAAGGTTTTGCAGCTCATCAGGCATTTGGTCATAGGTTTTTGTGGGCATGTTTGTGTATTCCTACTTGGGAGAAATACCTGTTAATAGATCACTACGTTAATTCAGTTTTATTAATCGTTGAAAGCACCGCTTTTCAAATCATGGCTTGCAACTTACTGGTGTCTGAAATTATTAAATCAAGTTAGTGGGTAATAACTAACATATTTGAAAAACACAAGGAGAATAGAATAGAAAACTCCACAGTATATTACATAAAGCGGGTAAATAGTGTTTTGTGACATTTTAATTTTGATTTTCAGCATTCATACGAATGAAAAGTGTTGAAATATAACATATATTTCTTATTGTAAATAGCAGCCAAAATTTTGAAGATCGCCAGTCTTCCTCTGGGTGTGCGCTGGTATTTCAGCCAGGCATCTCTCCCATAAGATTTTGCCCCATGGATTTGCTGCCTTCTCTTATTTTATCAATACCTGGCAGACCAGAGCTACTGGTCTCATGGCAAAGGGGGATGCTAGTGACTTATTTTCTCTTATAATCTATCTCCTGAAGCCCAGTGTGGGATTTAATGCAGAGAAAACTAATATCTCGGCTTGCCACCAGCATCCAGTACGAAGTTTTCAAGTGGGAATTAGGCACTTGAAAGTATAGAACCCATTTGATTATAAATAAAAGCGAACTGTGTGTTTTCGTATATATCTGGTTATATACAACTGGGAAAAAAGGAAGACAAGGAATGACCACGACCTCCTGTGTCCCTGCTCTCTGAGCACTCATTCTTCTGCAACTGATCACGGGGCAGAGCCGTCTGACTGCCCGGGTGTCCTCAAACCCTCTGACTCCGAGTGAGGTCCTATAGGTGTAGTGTTGAAAGCCTCCCAGTCCTTCTGATGTGTCCTGCTGGTGCCGTAGAAGAACCAGTGCCCTGGACCCTAGCTCTGGCTTTTGGAGTTTGGGTTTCAGTACCCTCATGTGTAGTGAGATTCTCTCTTAGCCCTGGGAAAATGCATTTGGTTGATGACCTTATCTGGATAGACTGCTGTGTTGAGAACTTTATCACACTGCCCCAGAGTATGTATAAAGTCATAAACACAGGGTGCGTAGATAACGTTTTTACCTCAAAAGTTTTGCGGTTCTTCTAAGCAACATGAAGGAACTCTGTTGTTGCTGGTATGGCTTTGAGAGTCAGAGTGGGAAGGATAAACTGGTAAGTTTGGTTCCTGTGTGCATACTGGAAGAACCCTTTCATAATAAACTAGAGACTCTACAACAACAACATCAAAAACAACAAACAAAAGAAAAGAAAGCAAACAAACAAAAACCCACTGTTCCAAAGAATAGGCTTTTAGGTAACTACGGGAGGATTAAACAAACTACCACTAGGGTGTGAGCTGGCTGAGCACACAGTTTAGTGCTGGGGAAAATTAGAAGCAGGAGCAAGCTGCTTCTAAATAGAGAGTGGGTTAGAGAAAGATATCAGGAGAAAAAATAAAGTTTAATCTACTCCTGCATCCTCTAAGATTAAATGTCTGCCACAGTTGCACATCACAGGGGACAGAGGAAACACATCTTGCAAATGAAAATGCAGGGTTGTAATAACACAAGGGTCAGAACTGGGTAGCTGAGCTGTGTCCCTAAGCAAGTAGAGAGGAAGGCTTGCATGATGCAGAATGCTGTATACACAGGAGTGAATCAGAGAGACACCTGGGATTCGAGGGCTCCTAATCCTTCAGAAACGATGACTGATGTGAATGCTCAGGGAGAAATTTGTCTTTTTCCCCTCTTGGCTACTCAGAATGAGAGTGCGTCCTTTGTGTCGAGGGACACCCCTTGGTGTGGGTCATGGCGAGAGGCAGGGTCACAGCTCCCAGTACAGAAGCAAAGGTGACAGATATCCTCCACCTTCCAGTTGTCTGGAGGCTAGGATATCCTCCATTGTGATGGAGGTATGACAATGAGACGCCCAGCCAGGTGGTGGCACAAAGAGGAAGAAGCAATTAGAGATCATTCCCAGTGTGTATGGAGCTGGGGTCCCTGTAGTGCTGGCAGAGAGGGTTCAATGGTTGTGGCTCACAGGGAGCTTCACCATCAACTTGCTCTAACTACATGATTTTGCTTTTAGCCGCCAGACTTTCCTGGTTCCTTTCTTGCTGTCCGGACCTGGTGCTCGAGCCTCCCAGTGAAACTTTGATCCAATGAATAACTTTTATGTTTTGTTTGTTTTTACTTTTCAGCTATTTCAAGGTATATCTGAAGTGCAGTCAAGGGTACATATTTAAAGTGCATTTAAATATTGATGTCTTGACTTACAGATACACCCAATGACACCATCAAAATAACCCCTATAATAAATACAGCCATCACCATGAAGGTTTCCTCTCCCACCCCTACTTCTCACCCTCAACTTCTCCATTCCCCCGAATCCACGGTAACCACTGATCTGTTTTCAGGCACTATAGATAAGTTTAACTTGCATTTTCTTCAATGGTATATAAGTAGAATAATACATGGCATGCTTTCCTCCCTGGTTTCGTATACTAAGCAATTTTATTTCAAGATTCACTCATATTATTGTTTGTTTCAACACTTCATTTATTTTCATTGTTGAGTAAATTCTATTGTGTGGGTATGGCATAATTTAGTCTTCTATTGATAGACAGTTGGGTGATTTTCAGTTTTGTGTATTATAAATAGAGCTGCTGTGAATGTTAGTGTACAAATTTTTGTAGAGACAAATGCTTTCATCTATCCTGGGTAGATAGCTAGGAGTGGAATACCTGTGCTGCACAACAGGCATATCGCTAATGTTTTAAAACCTGCCACACATTTTCTGAAGTCATAATATTATCTACATCACCACCAGCAGTGTTTGAGAGTTCCAGATATTTAGCATTCTCAGTATGGTCAGGCTTTCTAATTTTAGCCATTCTTAGAAGCACATAATTACTTCTCATTGTGATTTAATCTGCCTATCTTAATAATGAATGATGTTGAGAAATTTTTCATGTGCTAATTTTCCATCTACATATCTTTTCGCGTAAATAATTGTTTAAATCTTTTGCCCATTTTGTACTGGGTTGTTTGTCTTATTATCAAGTCGTAAGAGTTCTTTATATATTCTAGATAAAATTACTTTGTGGATATATGTTTTTGAAATAGTTTCTCCCAGCTGGTAGCTTGGCTTTCATATTCTAAACAGGGTCTCAGGAAGAGCAAAAGCTTTTCATTTTATCAAGTACAACTTATCTATTTCTGTACTTATGTAGTTGGTATTATTTTTTCAATCTTTGCTTAACTTACAAGATTATCTCCTATATTTTCTTTTTCAATTATTATAATTTTATACTTTGTGTTTAGGTCTGAAATCCATTTTGAGTTCATTTTTGAATAAGATGTGAGTTTTGGTCAGACTTAATTTATTTTGTGTGTGGACATCAAATTGTTTCTCACACTATTTCTCAAAAGACTACCCATTGAATGACCTTTTTTTCCGTTGTTTTTTCCCTTAGCTTTATTGACACATATTTGACAAATAAAAATGTTATACATTTAAGATATACAACATGATGTTTTGATAAAATTGTAAGGAACCCAAGATAGAATGCAGATGAAAGCGAATGGACCTAACTTCCTTTACAATAAACAAAATAACCATAGTAGGAGGGTAGGGAAAATGAGCTGGTTTAAGTGGCTTTGGAAAATAATATTTTGGCCAGATACTTATACACACTAATGACAAAAAAGAACTGCACACACTGTACTCTAGTAGGTAAGTTTGTTTCTCACAAAGATCTAGAATAACAATCTGAAAATACTCTATATAAATACTGGAGTTGGGTAAATACATAAGTAAATATACTGTAGGTAATCAGAGCCAGTTTTCTCTCTTTGGGAGAATGTAATTACAAATAAGATAAGGAGGAATTCTAGAGAAAACCTTGTAATTCTGGATTACAGTTGGAGTATTTGCTCCTTTAAAATGATAATATCCAGATGTAATTTTCTTTTATATTCTATTAGTATGGTGAATTATACTGATGCTTTTGAGTGATAAAACAACCTATATTTCTGAGGTAAATAATCCTTGGTCATGGTTTATTCTTTAATATATTTCTTTATTCAATATATTAAAAATTTTGTAGGACATTTTATAGTTCTGTTCATGATGAGTATTTTTGTTTAGTTTTTTCATGTATTTTTTCTGGTTTTCATATCAGGATAATGTTGACTTTATAAAATGTGCTGGAGAATATTCTTTTATCTTCTATTTATTGAAAGAATTTACATAGAATTGGCATTAATTCTTCCTGAAATATCTGGTAGCATTCACTAGTGAAGTAGTTTCTTTGCAAATTTTTCTTTATGGGAAGGCTTGAATGAGCTTTTTGGTTTGTGTCTTTCAAGGAACTTGTCTATTTCATATGAATTGCCATATTTGTTGATGTGAAGTTACCTATAACATTTCCAGTGCCTTTCAAGGTCTCTTGGATTTGTAGTGCTGGCTCTGTTCCCATTATTGGTATTAGCCATTGGGATATCACTCTTTTTCTTCAGTTGGGTCAGAGGTTTCGTCAATCTTATGGACCATCTTAAAGAGTTATCTTTGGTTGGATGGCTTCAATTACTGTTCTGCTTGCAGCTAAGGTGCAAAAACATATTTTGTATGATTTGAATACTTAAATTTATCGAGATTTGTTTTATGGTTCAGAATATGGTTGATATTGGTACATGTGTATGTGCGCTTGAAAAGAATGTGTATTCCTCTCTTGAGAGGTGTAGGAGTTTATAAAATTTTTAAGCTGTGTTTCTATCAGAATATTAATTACTGATTTTTGCTCTTATCTGGATCATTTCCTTTATTCTCCAGCTATTGTGTTTAGTTTAGATTTTTGGTAACAACCTTGATTGTTGATTTGAGATCTATCTTCTTCTCTAATGTAGCTATTTAATGCTGTAGATTCCGCTCTGAGCACTGCTAAACAAATATCTAAGAGAAATTTTAAAAAATATATTTTCACATAGAAACTTGTAAAGAAAAGTTTATTGCAGGTTTATTTGTAATAGCACAAAACTGGATACCATCCAAATGCCCTTTAGTATGTGAATGGTTTAACAAACTACCTTTTGTCCACACCACAAGCACTATTCAGCAAGAAAAGGGAGCAAACATTGATAAAGACAGGTATTTGGAAAACCTCTAGGAAATAATGCAAGTGAAAAATCCAATATCAAAAGGTACATACTAGTTGATTCTATTTATAAATCATTCATGAAATAACCCAATTATAGTGATAGAGAACAGATTAGTGATAGCAAAGGTTTAAGGATGAAGGAGAAGAGAAGGAGAGTTTTTTTAGAGAGAGAGACTTGTGATACAGTTAAGTATCTTGATTGTAGTGAAGGTTAGAAAAAGGACAAGCTTCTGCCTCTTCATTTATGTTCCTCCCTTTGAGAAAGCCACAGTATCATCTTAGACTAAATTTTTCAGAAGAGAAAAAAGCACGAAACCCTTACTTATAGCTCTGACTTTCATAAAGTTTTACATTGGTTGGAATATTTTTGAAGACCCAGGAGACCCCTCCTGGGGCATATGCAGGCATCCTCTTGGGAATTCCCAGAATAAGCCAAGTAGGGAACTTCATAAAAACTTGGGTTCCAAAGAGTCAAGTGGGATGACAGCTAATTTTGGTGAACTGGGCAGTGTCACCTCATTTGGTGGTCAAATACTTCTGGGGACCCGACAACCTAGGAGCACAGACAAGGACCCCTACTCAGAAACTTTTCAATTCAGCCTCAGGTGCTATTCTTGCAGGTGGTATCCTTGGTCTCTTCTCTATCTCTGTCTAGATTCTGCCCCCAGATTTTGCTAAGTCTTTGTTACCCACTCCATTGTGAGCCTCTGGCTTCCACTGCCTTTCTTACCAGAATTTAACAGGCTGCATTCCTGATTCTGGACAAATGTTTTTCACTCTTGGTTCCTGAGTTTCTCTGGCCCATTCCCCTACTCCATTCCCATAGGGAAGCTCAAAGAGGAATCTGTATTTGCAGGATAGCAAGAGACAAGGTGCTGGAGCAAGGGGATGGGAGGCGTGTACAGGAAAGTCTGGGCATGACATGTGGTGCTGAGCTGCTGCTGATAAGCAAATCTCACTCAGAGAAGACGTAAGATTTCACTAAAAACATAGTAGCTTACCAATAAAACAACAAGACGTGACAAAGCGTATGCTGTGACTTACAAAACCGCTGATTAAACAAAATATGCACATGCTGGCAGCCTACTAAATGTGGCATGTCACCACTTAGACTCCTGGCACCTGGGACGCTCCTCCACCCCCACCCACCAACATCATCTGAGCTCTGCACATCACATAGACAATCTGTTTTTCCATCCCAGCAGTGCCAGCTGTCCCTTGAGGAAAAACTGAGGAATGCTCACCAAGAAAGGGAAGTGTGAAATCTTTTCAGTAGATCCTAGCCACTCTCCGAATCTTGGTGTGAAGTGAAAACAGCTGGTAGCTAACTCTTGCCAGCTTCAGGCTGACGGCTCGCTACACCATCAGGCTCCAAATAAGCTGTCTTATGACAGGGAAGAAGCAACCATTGGAAGTGTTTCAAATTCAACACAGGCTGACTTTTCTCTCCCAGATCTAAATGTATCCACATCCAGCTGCCAAGTTTCTAAGATCTGTGGAAACCTGCAGATTCTCTCAGGTTAGAAAACTGGTTCCTCTACTGAAGAAAAGCCATTGGCTGCTTTGCCCCTTCATGGTTCTATAAAGGTTCCAGAGTTTTCATGACATTGTTCTCGTTCCATCACTTTACTGCCCCCCACCATCACAGGCTTCAGCTTAACCTTCCTGTCTTGGAATAAGAGTAAAAAATCTTATCTCTGGCAAAAGGAGCCCCGGCATGAGGGAGCAGGCCTGGAAGAAATTGGCGGGTGACTTAGGCAAAGGAAAGCTTCCCAAGAAAATTCCTCTGAACCCAGAGGATTCAAAGCACTGATTTCCAAAGGTGTTACTGCAACCCATCTTTTAGGAAAGCAGAGACACCAAGGATCAACTCTTACTCTGGTTACTGAGTGACCCACCATCAGAGCCTGCCCTTCAGATGGTCTTTCACAAACTATTTTCAATTCACTCTCAGGGAAGACCTTTCTGGGTCTTGAGACTCTCTCCTCCAGAAGGTCCCCAAATCTTAAATGAATATTAGCCCAAGTCCTCCCTTAAATTCTGTCGTTCAGGACCAGAGTTGGTTAAATGAATGAAATGCATAGAACTTATAATATTGGTATTTTGTCTACCCCCCTCCTTTTCATTTTTCCTTCCTTCCTTCCCCAGTGTGTGATTACATTTCTTGGGAAAATGTGACTAAAGAAACCCACTCAGATAATTATTCACAAAAAGTATCCTGAGGCCTCTCCTGTGGACAGAGCACAACTGGCATAATTTTTAAATTCTGCCTCAATAGTTGTGCTTTTGCTATGAGGCACTTATCCTCGGAACTGAATGTCCCATGGATTGCTTTAGGCTTTGGACACACTTGACAGTAATTCTTGAAAAGCATATTCATTTGGATATTACTTCAGATTGGACACTGTTCTTATCCAAATAATATTGGTATTACCTACATATTAGGTGTTGCTCTCCTACCAGAAATTTTATATAGCTTCAACTTATATTAACTTATTTTTTCATCCTTCCAACCTTATGAAGCAAGTAATATTACTATCCCATTGTGCACATAATACGCAAGAAGGGGCTTCACTAGAGCATCTGGAGAGAGCTCGGCCCTGCCAACATCTTGATTTTGTCCCAGCGATATTAATATCAGATTTCTGGCCCCCAGATGGTTCCAGAATAAATTTCCCTCATCTTAAATTGCCAGGTTTTTGGAAATTTGTTAAAGGTGCCATAGGACACTATACCGTATATATAACAAGGTAGAAGAGTCATAGAAAGTCCTCAGTGTGTGTCCATTCCTTCCAGGGTATTGGACCAGGTCTAGGAGATTACGAAAAGGTAAGGACTCCAGATACAAAATTCACCTTCTGCTTACTTCACCACTTCAGACTTCTCTCTATTAAACTGCAGATGTTTGCATCCAACAGGTTTGAGGCATGGCCTCACAGTGTTTCTGCACCTATGAACACATGCATTCCTCTACAAAGACCACTTCACAGACAGGAGGAGATCCCCATGAAGGAAACACAGTTTTCATTCTAATAGATGGCAACATATCTTTGAAAAGTTTGAGAATAAATGTCTCTCAAGTTGGTGGCTGAATTTGCAGAGGGAATTTTAGAAGCCTTTACCACCAACAGCATTCCTCAGTATAAATCACACAGTTGGTGTTGTTTATACAAAAAGAAAATGGCTGAATCTTGATAAGCTGATTCTATCAAAGATTGGTTGCTTGTGATTCAATGCATTGCTTATGGCACAGGACGTGGCTCCCTAGACCAAGATGATGTTAACATTTCATTCAAAGTTGTCTTCCTCCTTAATCTACACCCCTTCTTCCAATAGTAAATTGGTAGGTTTCCTTCTACTCTCTGTAAATATGGAGTCCTGTCTTTGATGTCAGGCATGGGTAGGGGTGGTAAGGAGATGGCCAAACCCAAATGACTAAGCACAACTTCTGGTGGCTTTAGGAGGTTCTTCCATTTCTCTTCAGGCACAGTAAGCTCTCAAGACCCACTTCAGGAGCCAAACATTTCAAAATGTTTAATATGTTTGAGCATAAGTAGGTGCCATCACACAAAATATCCAAGCAGGTGGGAACTGTAGGGAGCTGATAATTAAAGAAGATCAAAATAGCTGGAGAGGAGGCTGTCTTTCTAGGGTCACTGAAGTTGCTGGTTTGAGGTCAATTGCCTCTGAGATGCGGTGGTGAAACTGAATACTTATAAGCATAACTGAGGAATATCCATTTGGAATCTAAAGAACACAAGTGAATACAGAATGAAATTTAGGAAGAAAGAAATTGAACAAAATGTCCACAAAGAGGGGTGTGTATATCAAGAAAAATGGATAGATAAAATATAATGGAATATTAAACAACAGTTCAATCAAATAATCTAAATCAACATAATTTTGAATGAAAAATAAAATGCCAGTTGCAGGAACAATACAAACTGCTTGATAAAATGTATATGTGCTTCTAAAGGATATAGATCAATACTATATTTATGTATTGATTGATTCCCATGTAGTTTAAAGAGTAATGAGAGAATATAGAGAAATTTATTGTAGTATTTGCCCGGAGAATTTATAATGAGTTTTTTTTTCTTTTTATAGAGACTGAAGATTGTAAACAAAGAATGGAAATGATAATATTTTTCTTCTGAATGGTAGGTTCATATGTGTTTGTTTAATTAGTACAATTTCTTTCTTCATTTAATTAAAATAGCTATGCTTTCTTAAGAGTTAGTAACCAAGGAAAGATACTTCTATTTTTCAATAAATAAGGGATTCGATCATATTCTCCAGAGTTATCAAAAGATGCAGATGGGTGGTGTCCAGTATACTTGATGCTATTGGGGTCCAGAGTAGGACATCCTAAAATGTGCCTCAGTGACATACTGATTGTTTTGAATTAAAGTTACTTAAGAAGTGGCCAAGGAAGAGGGACACTCTGACCTTCCTTTCTGTCTCCCTGAAAGCAGGAAATACATCTCATGTGACAGGTGCCCTCTTTGCATCTGGAGGTAGACGGACACCTTATGGCAAAGACAGGGAATTCAGATTGATAAGCATATATAAACGAACCTTGTTACTTCTTAATTTACTACTCCAGACCCAAACTCTATTCTTCACTAACTAGGTACCCAAAGCCTAAGTTTCTTTATTCTGTCAATTCCTCACAAATTCATTTCTCCTTTCTCTCAAAGTATAAAAACGGTCTGCTTTGTTCACTTCTTAGGTTCCATTTCTATGAGACCTCCATGTATGTGAATTAAAATTTCTTTCTTTTTCTCTTGCTAATCTGTCTTGTGTTAATTTTATTCTGAGTCCAGCCACAGAACTCAAAAGTAGTTGAAAGGAAATTTCATCCTTCCAAACAGTTGGTGAGACAGGTAGGAGGCTGGCTGTTCCCTGCTTCCCTCCCTAAGTCTTCTGCAGATGAGAGGTCCTGGGACATCTGACGAAGGCCTGCAGAAGGTAAGAGTTCTTTCTTTCCATGTCAGCCTCCCAGATCTCTGCCTGCCAAGTCTGCTGGAAGGGAAAGTGTTAAGAGCCCATTTTATCTCTGTTGAATTTAGATAAGCAGGAGAAGATATTACTGGAGCTAGTTCCTTGGATGAGCAGCTCTTGGGAATCCTTTACCTCCCAGAGATGGTCACAGTTTTTCTTTGTCTCCGTCCCTTGTGTTGTTTGCCATAAGGAGCAAGAACCGTAAGGCAGAACACAGGCATAGGCCCTCTAAGTCGGCCCTTGGAGCCAATCTCACAAAAAGGTGAGTTAACGGTTCTTACCAAACTGGCATCATTTAGACAAACTTTATTGTGGGTCCTTTATGAACAGATGAAGTTTTTCATTCTTTCTTTTATATCCTGAGAGCTTAACTTTCTGTCCAGTGAAAACATTCTCGCTGGTCTCTGCCTTCAGGAACGTTCATTTACTGGGGTGCATCTGGTGGCCCAAGGAATTGGCTGGGTTTCCAAGACATGAAATCATGAAGTCATAAGCAGTACTCCATTTGTCTGGCTGTACCAGCAATTAGGGAAGTTTGTCATAAGTGTTCTCAGTCCTTATGGGGCCTTTATCATCTCAACCTTCATTGCTTGTTAGACTAATACTAGAAGTGAACTCTCTAGATCTTGGGAGGGCTATACACTAACTTGTGAGACTTCTCCTGCTTCTTTGGTTAAGCCATAATAAAATGCTTATTGATCTGAGTCACTATTTGAAATTAATATATGATCCTACTCATCAATGACCAGAGTATGGATCCTTTAAATTGGCTATATTTAAAAGGAAACAAATTTTTCAGAGCTCTCATCATAACAGGTGTCATATTGGTACTTATGAAAAATAACATTAATGTCTAGGCTTAAAGAATCCTTTATTAAATAAAAGAAATTCGATAAAACTTCAACATAAATTCCCTTTCTTAAAAATCGCCCCTTCACTTCAGCAATTCCTGAGGCCCTCCTACAAATAAGCAAGAAAGAAATCTGCTGGAGACCAATATTCAAGTGCTCACAGAAACAAGTGTCGTTTTCTTGCAAATCTTTTCACACCAGGATTACAAGTCTAGAAACAAGTCAAGGCCCATGTATCTTTACCAGTCTCAAGCCTCAGCTATTCCTCTCAAAATGTTTGTAGATATTGTAAAACATCACAATACTGGAGCAATATTGCCCAATATTTCGGAAAAGTTAATAGTAATTACCCTAAGACTTATGATCATATGCAAATATATCCTAAAATTCCCAGGAGAAAAATTCCATTATTTTCTGTGTTCCTTAAAGTTATAAATCTTACCATGTATTTGAAATGTAAACACAGGCTGCATAGCCTGAGACTGGGCCTGGATTAACTCAATGTGTAGAACACTAAACTAACTAGAAAAGGAAAAAAAGAAAAAAAGAAAAAAAAAATAGGAAAACAGGCCTTTAAAACACAAACTGCCAAAAAGTCTCTTTTGCCCAAACTCTATTAAATTACAGTCTTCTTAAAATTGCTTGTCAAGGACAAATACAGATCTTAAAAGTCTTGTCCACATATAATAAAAAAAAAAAAAACTTTAGCCATCTGAGTGAATAATCTTTGATTTATAAATAGTGAATATTTTACTGTAATTAATTCATGACTAAAGTTTTAAAATGAAAATTATGAGATTTCTGGTTGTGTCTGTCTATATGTGTATGTTACCTTTGGGTGGGATTGCCAAAATTAATTTGACAAAGAGCTCTACTTATTGGCTTTAATATTCAAGCACTTATATAAAAATTCTCAAAAATGTAATAAAAACTAAACCAAATATTTTTCAAGTCACAAGATCTAAGATAATCTTTAGTATATAAAAACAAATTTTAAGCTTCTTGGTTCAATAAATACAGGTGTGTCTTCAGAATTAGCATTAAATATAATGTTGGTAAACAACTTTTGTTCTACCTTGTTTGCTTATCAAAGGGGTTAATTTTGTCTCTGTTGCAAAGTTTGTCAGAAAAACAAACAAAAAAACAAGATAATCACTGATTTCTTTAATATCTCAAGAAATGTTTATGCTAAGTGTAATTATTAAGAACAAATAGATTAAATAGATGTAAGAGATAAGAGTTTTTAGGTAAACTTTAAAAAATAACTGTCTTAGAAATGTCAATCTGGAAGGCAACCAGAAGAAATGGACAGTTTGGGAAACATACAGCCCACCAAAACTGAATCAAGAAGAAATAAATAATTTGAACAGACCAAGGACTAGAAGTGAAATATAATCTCTAATGGAAAAAAAAAAAAAATCCCTGCAAACAAAAGTCCAGTACTGGATGATTTCACTGTGGAACTCTACCAAACATACAATGAAGAACTTACACCGATCCTTCTCAAATTCTTCCAAAAGATTGAAGAGGAGGAAGCACTCCCAAAGTCATTCTATGAAGCCACAATCACCCTGATACCAAAACCAGACAAAGACACTATCAAAAAAGGAAATTATAGGGCAATATCTTTGATGAATATAGATACAAAAATCCTCAACAATATATTGCAAACCAAATCCAACAACACATAAAAAGGATCGTAAACCATAATCACACTGGATTCACCTCAGGGTCACAAGGTTGTTTCAACATAGGCAAGTCAACCATTGTGATACACCATATCAACAAAAGAATAGACAAAAACCACATGATTATCTCAATAGATGCAGAAAAGGCATTTGATAAAATTCAACATCCATTCATGATACAAACTTTCACCAGAGTGAGTATAGAGGAAACATAGCTCAACATAATAAAAGCTATCTATGATAGGGCTTCCCTGGTGGTGCAGTGGTTGAGAATCCACCTGCTGATGCAGGGGACACGGGTTCATGCCCCGGTCTGGGAAGATCCCATATGCTGCGAAGCAGCTAGGCCCGTGAGTCATGGCCACTGAGTTTGGACGTCCAGAGCTTGTGCTCCACAATGGGAGAGGCCACAACAGTGAGAGGCCTGTGTACCACAAAAAACAAACAAACAAACAAACAAACAAAAAAAAACTATCTATGATAAACACACAGCCAACATAATATTCAATGGTGAAAAGCTGAAAGGCTTCCTGCTAAAATCTGGAACAATACAAGAATGCCTGTTCTCACTACTTCTATTCAACATAGTATTGGGAGTACTAGCCACAGCAATCAGACATGAAAAAGAAATAAAAGTTATCCAAATTGAAAGGGAAGAGGTAAAATTGTCATTTTATGCAGATGACATGATACTTTACAGAGAGAACCCTAAAGACTCCACACAAAACAATTAGAACTGAAAAACAACTTCAGAAAGGTAGCAGGATACAAGATTAACATACAGAAATCTGTTTCATTTCTTTACACTCACAGTGAAATACCAGGAAGAGAAAGAAAAAAAAAATCTCTTTTAAAATGTATCAAAAAAATATTTAGGAATAAACCTGACCAAGGAAGAGAAAGACTTACATGCTTAGAACTATAAAACATTGATGGAGGAAATTGAAGATGATTCAAAGAAATGGAAAGATAACTCATGCTTTTGGATTGGAAGAATTAATGTTGTTAAAATTGCCATGCTATCTAAAATGATCTACAGATTTAATGGGATACCTTTAAAATTACCCATGACCTTTTCCACAGAACTAGAACAAATAAACCTAAAATTTATAAGGAGCCACAAAAGGCACAGAATTGCCAAAGCAATCCTGAGGAAAAAGACTAAAGCTGGAGGCATAACTGTCCCAAGCTTCAGACAATACTACAACACTATAGCTATAGTCAACACAGTGTGGTATTGGCACAAAAATAGACATATAGGTCAAAGGAACAGAATAGCAAACCCAGACAAAAACCCACACACCTATGGTAAATTAATCTTTGACAAAGGGGGCAAGAATATACAATGGAGAAAAAGAGAGTCTCTTCAGGAAGTGGAGGTGAGAAAGCTGGAAGTTAGAACACTCCCTCAAACTACACACAAAAACTCAAAATGGTTTAAACACTTAACATAAGACATGGCATTGTAAAACTGTTAGAAGAGAACATAGGCAAAACATTCTCTGATGTAAATCATAGCAATGTTTTGTTAGGTCAGTCTCCCAAGGCAAAAGAAATAAAAGCAAAAGTCAACAAATGGGATCTAATCAAACTTATAAGCTTTTTCACAGCAAAGGAAACCATAAACTAAATAAAAATACAACTTACGATCTGGGAGAAAACATTTGCAAATGATGTGCCTGACAAGGGCTTAATTTGCAAATTATACGAACAGCTCATACAACTCAATATCAGGAAAAGCAACTACCCATTCAAAAAATGGGAAGAAGACCTACATAGACATTTCTCCAAAGAAGACAATACATATAGCCAATAGGCACATGAAAAGCTGCTCAACATCACTAACAATCAGAGAAATGCAAATCAAAACTGCAATGACACCTCACACCTGTCAGAACGGCCATCATGAAAAAGTCTACAATTAACAAATGCTAGAAAGGGTGTGGAAAAAAGGGAAACCTCCTACACTGTGGGTGGGAATGTAAATAGGTACAGCCACTATGTGGAACAGTATGGAGGTTCCTTAAAAATGTAAAAATTGGGTTATCATATGATCCAGCAATCCCACACCTCGGCATGTATCTGGAAAAGAGGAAAACTCTAATTTGAATAGATACATGCACCCCAATGTTCATAGCAGCACTATTCATGATAGCCAAGACATGGAGGCAACCTAAATGTCCATTGACAGATGACTGGATAAAGAAGATGTGGTAATATATACAATGGAATATTACTCCACCATAAAAAAGAATGAAATGATGTCATTTTCAGCAATATGGATGGACCTAGAGATTATCATACTAAGTGAAGTAATTCAGACAGAGAAAGACAAATGTCACAGAATATCACTTATTTGTAGAATCTAAATAATGATACAAATGAACTTACTTACAAAACAGAAACAGACTCACAGATATAGAAAACAATCTTATGGTTAGCAAAGGGAAGGTCTGGGAGGGGGTATAAATTAGGAGTTCGGGATTAACAGATACACACTACTATATATGAAATAGAGAAACAACATTATAGCACAGGGAACTATGTTCTATATCTTGCAGTAACCTATAATGGAAAAGAACCTGAAAAAGGACACATATACGTATAACTGAATCACTTTGCTGTATACCTGAAATTAAGACAGTATTGTAAATCAACTGTACTTAAATTTAAAAAAGAAAAATAGAAAAAAAAAAAAGAAATGTCTACTTGAGTAGTTTCCTAAATCTCTTTGGTAATTTACATTCTTAGAGTTTTGCTAAGTTAAGTTAAATATTGGGAATTCATTGAATGTCCTTTCCTAATGAGATAAATTACTAAAACTTTAATTGCTAAATAGGTCGAAGTTTCCACCTGCATTTGACCTCTTAGTACAGAGAAACTAACTATGTTTGGATCTATTAGTAAATAAATTTTGTGCTTTATTGAAAGTTTGTACTTTGAAGTAGCTTATGTTTCTAAATATTATATAATGTATGTGTAAGTCAAGCCACAAAATGTTAATGCAGTTTACAATTGCTTGCTTCTTTATTTTCACTGAACAAAATAAGATTTCAAATAATTAAGAATTCTAATCAATATATGTGGTTAAAGCTACCAGATATAATAATTGGGAAAGAATGTATTTGGGGGTAAGAAAAGGTTTAAAGTATAGACATATCTTTGTTTAGAAAAAAGAAAATGAATTTGTCCCAAAGCTAGTTGTTTCTAAATGGGAAAGGAAACCAGGGACAAACTGAAATGGATATAGAAATTTGTAAAATATTTGTAAATAAACGAATATTTGGAAAGAAATTTTATGTGTGGTCAGGACTGGATAAGATTGGAATCAATTTAATTAAGTAAATTAGTTTTAATATCAAAATTAAGCTGATATAAAGTTGGAATTTACTTTTCTCTCTTTGTTGAAAGGACAAAGCTTTGTTTTGTTTTGGTTTTGGTTTTGGTCTGCTCTTGATAATAAGAGATTCTGAAAATTTTTTTTTTTATCTTTAAAAATTTACCTAGAAAAAAAATCTTATGTCTTGTCAAAATAGTCACTTATGTTATATGTTATCTTTATCAGGTCTTTTATTACTCATGTAAGTCCTCTCGATATGAAAAGAGCTAAATTTTGCTTAGAATTATATTCTATATTTGCCTATGAGGTCTTTAATTTTTATTTTGGTTAAATAGATGACTATGATTTGTTTCACAGTCACCTATTGGACTATTTTTAATGTTTTTATATTCTTTACAAAATTCCCAAAAATCTAATTCTAAATGAAGTCTTTGTGACTTAGAACTAACTCTGAGATATGAAATATTTTAGAGGGTCACTGAAATATCTAAAAAAATTGTTCTCTCTCTCTTTATGAAAAGAGAGACATCAAACTAATTAAGTACATTTGATATGTAAAATTCCATGGAATGCATTGTAAAATAAGAAGTAACATTAAGCCTTCTTTATGTCGTGTCTATATAGATATGTATTATAGCTGTACTCAGAAATTATGTAAAATCCCTGTATCCTAGTGTCAGAGAAATGCCCTAACTGACTTTCATGAAAAAGCAGCAGCAACAGAATCTGTAAATTTTGTGGCAAATGTGGATGAAGTCCATTCTCCTCCTGAAAAAGAAAAAAAAAATTTACCCCTTATTGCCAGACTTTCGCCATCCTAATGTGCTCGTAACATGGCAACAGTCTGCTCCTGAATCAAAGAAAATAAGATGGATAAACAATAGCTGTAAATTTATCAGACAGCCAGGGCTATAGGAAACCTAGACAACCACTTGGCTCCTTCTGGCTTTCTAGCAAACCTCATTTTTTTGTTGTTTATTTTTTCTTGTATTTCTTCATCCACCATAGTGCAGTTACAATTACTTAAGTCATAAATAGACATTGGCAGGAAGATTTCTATAAAATTGTGAAAACAGTCTACCTGAAATGTCTTACCTGTTGGGTTCATAACCCTGGGAAAAAATATTTCTGTCCTCAGTGGCTTCAGACCTCCTTTCTCCGGACCCTTCGAATACCTGCAACTGTTAGTTCAACTACCACTTAATATAGGCCATCAAGATATTCTTGGTATTGTATGTATGTTTTCTGGATGGATTGAATCCTTCCTTTGCTTCAAAGCTGATGCACCCACAATGGTAAAGAAACTGTTAAAAAGGAAATGTGTTCTCCCCTTGGGGCCTACCTTCCACAGTCTCCAGTGATCAAGGCACTCAATTCACTGGGCAAATTCTATGAGACTTAACAACAAACTTGCAATCTTCTGGGGATAATCACTGTCTCTGTCACCCTCAATTATCAGGCAAGGTCAACAGAACTAATGGAAAAGTGGACTAATAAAGAACAAGAGTTAATCACATGGGATTGAATGAACTGATGAATGGGATTATAATTTTATATGACTTTTTGTCTAAAATACTACTTATTTTTTAATCTTTTGTTTCCCAGATACAAGGAAACTTTTTTAAAGATTTACAGTAGGTTAGGACTTCCCTGGTGGCACAGTGGTTAAGAATTTGCCTGCCAATGCAGGGGACATGGGTTCGAGCCCTTGGTCCAGGAAGATCCCACAAGCCGCAGAGCAACTAAGGCCGTGTGCCACAACTACTGAGCCTGCGCTCTAACGCCCGTGAGCCACAATTACTGAGCCCACATGCCACAACTACTGAAGCCCTTGTGCTTAAAGCCCAAGCTCCACCACAAGAGAAGCCACGGCAATGAGAAGTCCGTGAGTGGCAAGGAAGAGTAGCCCCCACTCACCACAATTAGAGAAATCCCACACACAGCAACGAAGACCCAACACAGTCAACAATAAATAAATAAATAAATAAAAATTTATTTTAAAAAAGATTTACAGCAGTTTAGTACATTATACTGTTGTATGCAGGAGTGAAACAGTTCTCTTTTTCACCCTACCTAATCCTTCTAGAATTCAGAAACTCTCAGTGAGCATTCTTATTTTCTTGGCAATATAGTTATTTGCATAAGTTCAATAAGAATCTGTTCCCTTTGTAACAGGACACAATAAGAAACATTGATTGTATTACCAAGTCTTTGACTGGAATGTCATACTTGAGAGAGACATGCATCGACAGATATGACCAGACACCTTGAAGGAGCTAAGGTTGACTTTATGGAGCCACTATATCCCCTTAGAGAAACAGCCTCACACCATGTTCACAGGATTCCCAGCAGCCTTACCTGGAACCTCAGGATATTTTGGGGACCTCAAGAGAAGAGGAATTGGCCAAAGTCTATAGGTATTACAGGCAAACCTGATGGCAAATCTTTAGTGTGACTTACTGGCCCTGAAAGGCTATTAAAAGTTGAATCTGAAGATTCCTTACAAAAAGTTCCAGCAAAACATATTTACAAACGCCTATATGGTCAAATCTCTATTTTTGCTGAACTTAGACCAAGATTTGGAATCTAGACACTTTGTAAACAAATTAGTCTTAATTTGGTTATTTTTGGTAGAAATGAGGGTGATTTTAGAGAGGAAAAAATATGTTTAATTAAACTATGATACGCACTTGTGGATATTGGATTCTAGTGCTATTACTTTTCCCTGAAGTTTTGTTATTTACCTGAGAATTAGACTAGATACTGAATTGTTCTAGTTTTCTCCCATATCTGACTACAGCTCTCCAAACTAATTTTTCCAATTTTTTTTGACTCTTTTGAAAAACCTGGAATCACTGAGAACTAAAACTGCCCTTTTCCTGAAGCCCTGCAAACTGAAGCTTGACTACTTGATATAAACTTCAGAGAAATGGTCACAAGCTCGCTCATATCTAAACCATCCTCCTGTCTGTTGCTGTATGAGCCACATAGAAAATTTACCTGCAAGCCTGATTACTTCATCAGAGATATTTCAAACTGGGAAAATCAACCTTCAACCCTACATCTAGGCTCAGAAAATGGTTTATAATCTGCTCCAATTATTAACCTTTGCTTTCTTTTGTTTCTATAGAAATGATTCTCATTAAATTCCAGGTTGCTTGCACCTTAGGCCTGGCTTTAGGAGGCCATTTGCATCACCACCTCCTGAATTGAAATATAACAATTTAACTGAACTGAACTGTTCTCAAAACTGAGAAGCTGGTTCAGTGAAATAGAGGACTCTACTAACCCGTTCTCTCTCTGCCATCACCAGCTCAGTTTTTAATATTTAAAACTTCTAGGGAAGTTTCAGAAGAGGGAACTGTTGGGGTCCAGAATCGTCTGTCCCAAAATGTGCCTCAACTGACATATTGATTACATTGAATTAAAGTTACTTAAGAAATGGCCAAAACAAGTGACATACTCTGACTCTCCTTCCTGTGTCCTTGAAAGCAGGAAGTGAATCTCTCATGTGAAAGGTACACTCCTTGCATCTGGAGGTAGAAGGACACCCTTATCGCAAAAGGTAGGGAATTCAAGCTAAGGAGCCTATATAAGAAGAAGAAGCCTATATATAAGAAGCCTATCTGTTCTCAGAACTCATTGTGATTTAATCTGCCTCTCTAAATAATGAAGGCTCTTGAGAAATGTTTCATGTCCTAATTTTCCATCTACATATATTTTTGGGGAAATATCTGTTTCAATCTTTTGCCCATTTTGTATTGGGTTGTTTCTATTGGGTTCTTTGTTATGATCAGGTTGTAAAAGTTTCCTATATTTTCTACATAAAATTTGTTTGTGAATATACATTTTGGAAATATTTTCTCTCATTTGGTGGCTTACTTTTTCATATTTTTAATAGGATCTCATGAAGATCAAAATCTTTTCTTTTTATCAAGTCCATCTTACCCATTTCTGTTCTTATGTTGTTTTTTTTCACTCTTCACACCTTTTATTTTATTTATTTATTTTTAACATCTTTATTGGAGTATAATTCCTTTACAGTGTTGTGTTAGTTTCTGCTCTATAACATAGTGAAACAGCTATACGTATACTTATATCCCCATATACCCTGCCAGGTGCATCTCCCTCCCACCCTCCTTATCCCACCCCTCTAGGTGGTCACAAAGCACAGAGCTGATCTCCCTGTGCTGTGCGGCAGCTTCCCACTAGCTATCTCTTTTACATTTGGTACTGTATATGTGTCAATGCCACTCTCTCACTTCATCCGAGCTTACTCTTCCCCCTCCCCGTGTCCTTAAGTCCGCTCTCTTAAGTCTGCATCTTTATTCCTGTCCTGCCCCTAGGCTCTTCACAACCTTTTTGTTTTTTTTTTTTTTAGATTTCATGTATATGTGTTAGCATATGGCATTTGATTTTCTCTTTCTGACTTACTTCATTCTGTATACAGACTCTATGTCCATCCACCTCACTACAAATAACTCAATTTCATTTTGTCTTATGCCTGAGCAATATTCCATTGTATATATGTGCCACATCTTCTTTATCCATTCATCTGTCGATGGACATTTAGGTTGCTTCCCAGTCCTGGATACTGTAAATAGTGCTGCAGTGAGCTTTGTGGTACATGACTCTCTTTGAATAATGTTTTTTTCAGGATATATGCTCAGTAGTGGGATTGCTGGTTCATACGGTAGTTCTATTTTTAGGTTTTTAAAGAACTTCTATACTGTTCTCCATAGTGGCTATATCAATTTACAGTCTCACCAACAGTGTAGGAGCGTTCCCTTTTCTCCACACCCTCTCCAGCATTTATTGTTTGTAGATTTTTTGATAATTGCCATTCTGACTGCTGTGAGTTGATACCTCATTGTAGTATTGATTTGCATTTCTCTAATGATTAGTGATGTTGAGCATCCTTTCACGTGTTTGTTGGTGATCTATATGTCTTCTTTAGAGAAATGTGTATTTAGGTCTTCCTGGCTCACGGGGCTAGTTGCTCCGCGGCATGTGGGATCTTCCCAGACCAGACCTCGAACCTGTGTCCCCTGCATTGGCAGGCAGATTCTCAACCACTGCGCCACCAGGGAAGCCCTTCTGCCAATTTTTGGATTGGGTTCTTTGCTTTTTTGATATTGAGCTGCATGAGCTGCTTGTGTATTTGGAGATTAATGCTTTGTCAGTTGCTTCATTCTGAGGGTTGTCTTTTCGTCTTGTTTATGGTTTCCTTTCTTGTGGAAAATCTTTTAAGTTTCATTAGGTCCAATTTGTTTATTTTTGTTTTGATTTCCATTTCTCTAGGAGGTGGGTCAAAAAAGATCTTGCTGTGATTTATGTCACAGAGTGTTCTGCCTATGTTATCCTCTAAGAGTTTTATACTGCCTGGCCTTACATTTAGGTCTTTAATCCTTTTTGAGTTTATTTTTGTGTATGATGTTAGGGAGTGTTCTGATTTCACTCTTGTACGTGTAGCTTTCCACTTTTCCCAGCACCACTTATTGAAGAGGCTGTCCTTTCTCCATTGTATATTCTTGCCTCCTTTATCAAGGATAAGTTGACCATATGTGCATGGGTTTATCTCTGAGTATTCTATCCTGTTCCATTAATTTATATTTCTGTTTCTGTGCCACTATCATACTGCCTTGATTACTGTAGCTTTTTAGTATCATCTGAAGCCAGGAAGCCTGATTCCTCCAGCTCCATTTGTATTTCTCAATAATGCTTTTGCTATTCTGCATCTTTTGTGCTTTCATACAAACTGTGAAATTTTTGGTTCTAGTTCTGTGAAAAATGCCATTGGTAGTTTGATAGAGATTACATTGACTCTGTAGGTTGCTTTGGGTAGTAAAGTCATTTTCACAATGTTGATTCTTCCAATCCAAGAACATGGTATATCTCTCCATCTGTTTGTATCATCTTTCATTTCTTTCATCAGTGTCTTATAGTTTTCTGCATGCAGGTCTTTTGTCTCCTTAGGTAGGTTTATTCCTAGGTATTTTATTCTTTTTTTTACAATGGTAAATTGGAGTGTTTCCTTAATTTCTCTTTCATATATTTCATCATTAGTGTATACGAATGCAAGAGATTTCTGTGCATTAATTTTGTAACCTGCAACCTTACAAAATTCATTGATAAGCTCTAGTAGTTTTCTGGTAGAATCTTTAAGATTCTCTATGTATAGTATCATGTCATCTGCAGACATTGACAGTTTTACTTCCTCTTTTCCTATTTGTATTCCTTTTATTTCTTTTTCTTCTCTGATTGCTGTGGCTAAAACTTCCAAAACTATGTTGCATAATAGTGGTGGGAGTAGGCAACCTTGTCTTCTTCCTGATCTTCGTGAAAAGGGTTTCAGTTTTCAACATTGAGAACGATGTGAGCTGAGGGTTTGTCACATATGGTCTTTATTATGTTGAGGTAAGTTCCCCCTATGCCTACTTTCTAAAGAGTTTTTATCATAAATGGGTGTTGAATTCTGTCAAAGGTTTTCTGCATCTATCGAGATGATCATATGGTTTTTCCCCTTCAATTTGTTAATATGGTGTATCACATTGATTGATTTGCATATATTGAAGAATCTTTGCATTCCTGGAATAAACCCCACTTGATCATGGTGGAGTATTTTTTTAATATGCTGTTGGATTCTGTTTGTTATTATTTTGTTGAGCATTTTGCATCTGTGTTCATAAATGATATTGGCCAATAGTTTTCTTTTTTTGTGACATCTTTGTCTGGTTTTGTTATCAGTGTGATGGTGGCCTCATAGAATGAGTTTGGGAGTGTTTCTCCCGCTGCTATATTCTATTTTTTTTTTTTTTTTTTTTGTGGTACATGGGCCTCTCACTGTTATGGCCTCTCCCGTAATGGAGCACAGTCTCCGGATGTGCTGGCTTAGCGGCCATGGCTCACGGGCCCAGCTGCTCCGCAGCATGTGGGATCCTCCCAGACCGGGGCATAAACCCGTGTACCCTGCATCAGCAGGCAGACTCTCAACCACTGCACCACCAGGAAGCCCTCCGCTTCTATATTTTGAAAGAGTTTGAGAATGATAGGTGTTAGCTCTTCTGTAAATGTTTGATAGTATTCAGCTGTGAAGCCATCTTGTCCTGTGCTCTTGTTGGTTGGAAGATTTTTAATCACAGTTTCAATTTTAGTGCTTGTGATAGGTCTGTTTATCTTTTCTATTTCTTCCTGGTTCAGTCTTGGAAGGTTGTGCTTTTCTAAGAATTTGTCTTTTTCTTCCAGGTTGTCCATTTTATTGGCATATAGTTGCTTGTAGTAATCTCTCATGATCCTTTGTATTTCTGCAGTATCAGTTTTTACTTGTCCTTTTTCATTTCAAATACTGTTGATTTGAATCTTCTTCCTTTTATTCTTGATGAATCTGGCTAATGGTTTATCATTTTTTTTAACTTCTCAAGGAAACAGCTTTTAGTTGTATTCATTTTTGCTATTGTTTCCTTCATTGTTTTTCATTTATTTCTGATCTGATCTTTGTGGTTCCTTATCTTCTGCCAACTTTGTGTGTTTTTTTTCTTCTTCTAATTGCTTTAGTTATAAGTTTAGGTTATTCATTTGAGATTTTTCTTGTTTCTTGAAGTAGGATTGTATTGCTGTAAACTTCCCTCTTACAACTGCTTTTGCTGCATCCCATAGGTTTTGCATTGTCGTGTTTTCATTGTCCTTTGTTGCTAAGTATTTTTTGATTTCCTCTTTGATTTCTTCAGTGATCTCTTTGTTATTTAATAGTGTATTATTTAGCCTCCATGTGCTTGTATTCTTTACAGGTTTTTTCATGTAATTGATATCTAGTCTCATAGCTTTGTGGTCAGAAAAGATACTTGATACAATTTCAATTTTCTTAAATTTACCAAGGCTTGATTTGTGACCCAAGATATGATCTATCTTGGAAAATGTTCCATGAGCACATGAAAGAAAGCATATTCTGTTGTTCTTGGATGGAATGTTCTATAAATACCAATTAAATCCATCTTGTTTAATGTTACATTTAAAGCTTGTGTTTTCTTATTTATTTTTATTTTCATTGATCTGTGCATTGGTGAATGTAGGTTATTAATGTCCCCTACTATTATTGTGTTATTGTCAATTTCCCCTTTTATGGCTGTTAGAATTTGCCTTATATATTGAGGTGCTCCTATGTTGGGTGCATAAATATTTACAATTGTTGTATCTTCTTCTTGGATTGATCCCTTGATCAAGGATTGATCCCTTGATCATTATGTAGGATCCCTTGATCCTTCTTGTTCTCTTGTAATAGTCTTTATTTTAAAGTCTATTTTTTCTGATATGAGAATTGCTACTCAAACTTTGCTTTGATTTCCATTTGCATGGGATATCTTTTTCCATCCCCTCACTTTCAGTCTGTATGTTTACCTAGGTCTGAAGTGGATCTCTTTTAGACAACATACATACAGGTCTTGTTTTTGTATCCATTCAGCCCATCCAAGTCTTTTGGTTGGAGCCTTTAATCCATTTACATTTAAGGTAATTTTTGATATGTATTTTCCTATTACCATGTTCTTAATTGTTTTGCGTTTGTTATTGAAGGTCTTTTCTTATCTTGTGTTTCCTGCCTAGAGAAGTTCCTGTAGCATTTGTCGTAAAGCTGGCTTGGTGGTGCTGAATTCTCTTAACTTTTGCTTGTCTGAAAGGCTTTAATTTCTCCATCGAATCTGCATGAAGTCCTTGCTGGTTAGAGTAATCTTTGTTGTAGGTTTTTCCCTTTCATCACTTTATATATATGCTGCCACTCTGTTTTGCAGAGTTTCTGCTGAAATATCAGCTGTAAACCTTATGGAGATTCCCTTGTGTGTTATTTGTTGCTTTTCCCTTGCTACTTTCAACATTTTTTTCTTTGTGTTTAAGTTTTGATAGTTTGATTACTATGTGTCTTGGTGTGTTTCTCCTTGGCTTTATCCTGTATTGGACTCTGCACTTCCTGCACTTGATTGACTATTTCCTTTCCCATATTAGGGAACTTTTCAACTATAATCTCTTGAAATATTTTCTCAGTCCCTTTCTTTTTCCCTTCTTCTTCTAGGACCCTATAATTCAAATGTTGGTGTGTTTAATGTTGTCCCAGAAGTCTCTGAAACCATCCTCAATTCTTTTCATTCCTTTTTTGTTGTTCTGCTCTTCAGTAGTTATTTCCATTATTTTATCTTCCAGGTCACTTATCCACTCTTCTGACACAATTATTCTGCTATTGATTCCTTCTAGAGAATTTTAAATTTCATTTATTCTGTTGTTCATCATTGTTTGTTTGCTCTTTAGTTCTTTTAGGTCCTTATTAAATATTTCTAGTATTTTCTCCATTCTATTTCCAAGAATTTCAATCATCTTTAGCAACATTACTCTGAATTATTTTTTAGGTAGACTGCCTATTTCCTCTTCATTTGGTTGGTCTTGTGGGTTTTTACCTTACTCCTTCATCTGATGCTTATTTCTCCTTCATCTGATGCATATTTCTCTGTCTTCTCGTTTTGCTTAACTTACTGTGTTTGGCATCTCCTTCTTGCAGGCTGTGGGTTCGTAGTTCCCAATGTTTTTGGTGTCTTCCCCCAGTGGGTAAAGTTGGTTCAGTGTGTTGGGTAGGTTTCCTGGTGGAGGGGGCTGGTGCTTGTATTCTGTTGGATGAGGCTGCGTCTGTTGTTTCTAGTGGGCAGGACCACATCCGGTGTTGTGTTTTGGTGTCTCTGTGATCTTATAATGATTTTAGGCAGCCTGTCTGCTAGTGGGTGTGATTGTGTTCCTGTCTTGGTAGTTGTTTGGCATGGGTTATCCAGCACTGGAGCTTGTTGGTCATTGAGTGGAGCTGGGTCTTAGCTTTGAGACAGCGATCGCTGGGAGAGCTCTTGCCAATTGATATTATGTGGGGCCAGGAGTTCTCTGGTGGCCCATTATCCTGAACTTGGCTCTCCCACCTCAGAGGCTGACAGCCAGCCAGAGCACCAAGACCCTGTCAGCATCAAGGCTTTTGGGAAGTCTGAGGTCTTCTGCCAGCATTCAGTAGGTGTTCTGTAGGAGTTGTTCCACATGTAGATGTATTTTTGAGGTATTGGTGCGGAGGAAGTTGATCTCCATTTCTTACTTCTCTGCCATCTTGAAGGTCCCCTCTCCTCACACGTCCTGTTGTTAGAGGATCCCCATTTCATCTGAAAAGGACATAAATCTGGCATTGTCACTTCAGGCCTAGCCCATCCACTTTTTTTCCCTTTGTGCTTAGTCTGTTTCATTTGTTCATAGCGAGCCCTGTGCAGGGGCCTTGCCCCTGGCCCTTCAGACCAGAGTTCCTCATGAAATGGCTGAGCTGACACCTCAGCTCGGAACGTGTGCTGAAGCTCCTCACCAGACACTCAACTCAAGGTGGAGGCAGGCTGTAAACAGAGACACTACACATGCCCTGCAGTGTGATCTGTTCCTATGTACTTTGTACTTGTTTTTTTTTTTTTCAATCTTTGCTTAACTCACATTAACAAGATTATCTCCTATGTTTTCTTTTCCAACTCTTAAAATTTTACACTTTATATTTAGATCTATGTTCCAATTTGAGTTAATTTTTAATAAGATGTGAGTATAGGGCAAAGTTAATATATTTTGAGAATGGACTACTACTGTTTGGGCGTCATTAAAAGACTTAAAGACTTTTAATATCTTTAAAAGACTATACATTATTGATCTTCTTTTTCCACTGTTTTTTCCCTTATCTTTATTTAGGTATACTCAAAAATAAAAATTGTATATATTTGAGATATACCATGTGATATTTTGATAAAACTGGAAAGAAACCAAGGTAGAATGCACATGAAAGCAAATGCATATAACTCTTTACAATGAATCAAATAACCATACAGAAGAGGGTGGGGAAAATGAACTGCAGACAATATGTTAGCTGGATACTTATACATGCTAAAGACAAAAAAAGAACTGTACACACTGTACTCCAGTAGGTAAGTTTGTTTCTCACAGGGATCTAGAATAGCAATCTGAAAGTCCAGTATATATATACTAGAGTTGGATAAATAAGTTAACATATTGTAGATATGGAGAGCCAGTTTTCTTTCTGTGGGAGAAAGTAATTACAAATAAGTAAAGGTACAACTATAAAACCCAAGTTTTTATAAAATCTCCTACTTGGCTTATTCTGGGGATTCCCCAGAACATGCATGCATCTCCACCATGAGGGGTCATCTGGATCTTCAGTAATTTTCCAGCCAGTTCAAAGCTTTACTGGAGTCAGAGCTATGAGTAAAGATTTTGTAGGTTTGTCCTTTACTGAAACATTTAGACGAAGATGATCCTACAACTTCTCATGGGGAGGAACATAAATGAATTTGGCAGAACCTTGTAGTTTTTCTGTCCAAATTATTGTGTTTTTTAATAGTTCCCATTTCTTGCTGAGTAGTACTTGTGGTATGAAAAAAAACACAGTTTTTTTAACCACTCACCTTTTGAAGGACATTTGGATAGGATCCAGGTTTGTGCTATTACTAATAAAGCTGATATAAACCTTTCTTTACAAGTTTCTCTGTGAAAATAAGTTTTTACTTTTCTGGAATATATGTTTAGCAGGGTTCAGAGGGGGATCTACTGCATTGAATACCTACATTAGAGAAGAGGAGAGGTCTCAAATCAATGACTGAGTATTTTTTACCTAGGAAACTAAACTAAACCCAATATCAGGAGAAGAAAGGAAATAATCCAGATAAGAGCAAAAGTCAATAATCAACCTTCTGAAAGAAACGTGTCCTAAAAGACTTTTATAAACTCCTATACCCATTGAGAGAGGAATACACATTATTTTCAAGAGCACAGAGACATGTACCAATGTCAAGTTCCTTGAAAGACACAACTAAAAAGCTCATTCAAGCATTCCCATGAAGACAACTTTGTGACCAATTTACTTCACTAGTGAAAGCTACCAAATATTTAAGGAAGAATCAATGTCAATCCTGTGTAATTTTTTTCAGAAAACGAAACATAAAAGAGGATTTCCCAGCCATTTTATAAGACCAACTTTATCCTGATATGCAAACCAGAAAATTATATTTAAACAACTAAGCAAAACTAATCCTTATTAACAAAGATAGCAAGCTTCCTATCAAAATTTAACAAATTGAATAAAACAAAATATTAAAGAATAAAACATCATGGCCAAGGATTATTTACCTCAGAAATAAGGTCTGTTTTATCATGCAAAAGTATCAGTATAGGGCTTCCCTGGTGGCGCAGTGTTTGAGAGTCCGCCTGCCGATGCAGGGGACAGGGGTTCGTGCCCCGGTCCAGGAGGATCCCACATGCCGCAGAGCGGCTGGGCCCATGAGCCATGGCTGCTGATCCTGTGCATCTGGTGCCTGTGCTCCACAACGGAAGAGTTCACAACAGTGAGAGGCCCACGAACCTCAAAAAAATAAAATAAAAAAATCAAATTATCAGTATAATTCACCATATTAATAGAATGTAAATGAAAAATATGTGACAATATATGCGTGTGTGTATTATTATCATTTTAAATTATTTTAAGTAATAATGGTTATTATTTTAAATTATTATTTTAAATATTTGTGTGTGTATGTACCATTACTGCAATCCAGAACTACAAGGTTGTCTCTAAGGGAATAAACTGTTGAAAAACACAAAAATTTGGAGAACCACCAGGAAACCATGCAAATGAAAAATCCAGTATTGAAAAGATACATATTAGCTGATTCCATTTATAAACAATTCATGAAATAACCCAGTTATAGTGAACAGATTAGTGATAGCAAAAGTTTAGGTATGTGAAGGAAGGGTAGGGGAGTCTCTTCAGGTATATCAAGAGGGAGTGTTGTGATACAGTTAAGTATTTGATTGTAGTGAAGGATAGAAAAAAGACAAGCTTCTGCCTCTTCATTTATGTTCTTCCCTTAAAGAAAGCCACAGTATCATGTTAGCCTAAATTTTTCAGAAGAGAAAAAAAAAAAAAAACAAGAAAAACCTTACTTATAACTCTAACTCCAATAAAGCTTTGAATTAGAAGGAAAATTCCTAAAGATCCAGGTGAGCCCTCCTAGGGTAACATGCAAGTATGTTCTAGGGAATCCCCAGAATAAGCCAAGTACGGAACATTATAAAACTTGGGTTCTGAAGAGGCAAGTGGAATGACAGGTCATCTTGGAGAACTGGTGGTCACACACTGCTGGGAGCCTGACAGTCTAGGAGCACAGGCAAGGAGCCACTACCTCAGAAACTTTTCAATTCAGCTTCAAGTGCTATTCTTGTTGGTGACATTCTTGGTCTATTCTGTGTCTCTGTTTATATTTGGCCCCCAGATTTTTCTAAGTCTTTGTTACCCACTCCATTGTGAGCTTCTGGCTTCCACTGCATTTCTTACCAGAATTTAACAGAACATGTCCTTGATTCTGGATAAGTGTCATTCACTCTTTGTCCCTGAGCTTTCTCTGGACCATTTGCTTACTCCATTCTCATAGCGGAGTTCAAAGCAGAATCTACACTTACATGCCCTTTGTGTCTTCCCAGGTTGCATATTTGGAGGATGCAAGAGGCAGGGTTCTGGCGAGAGGGGGCCTGGGACATGTGCAGGAAAGTCAGGGCATGACATGTGGTGCTGTGCTGCTGATGCTAAGCAAATCTCACTCAAATAAGCCTTGAGATCTCACTAAAGAACATAGTAGCTTACCATTTAAACAGCAAACTGTGACAAAGCATATGCTTGTAACTTAGAAAAACTGCTAATTAAAAAAAATATGCACATGCAGGCAGCTTACTAAATGTGGCATGTCACCACGTAGAGTACTGGCACCCTGGACACCCCTCCACCCCCACCACAAGCATCATCTGAGCTCTGCACATCACATAGACAATCTGTTTTTCCATCCCAGCAGTGCCAGCTGTCCCTTGAGGAGAAACTCAAGAATGCTCACCAAGAAAGAGAAGCAGGAGATCTTTTCAGTGGATCCTAGCCACTCTCTGCATCTTCTTATGTAGTGATAACAGCTGGTAGTCCACACTTGCCAGCTTCAGACTGACTGCTCCCCACACCATCGGGCTCCAAATAAGCTGTCCTATGACAGGGAAGAAGCAACCACTGAAAGAGTTTTAAATTCAACACAGGCTGATTTTTCTCTCCCAGACCTAAATGCATCCACCTCCACCAGCCAAGTTTCTAAGATCTATGGAAACCTGCAGATTCTCTCAGATTAGAAAATTGGTTCCTCTTCTGAACAAAAAACATTGGCTGCTTTGCCCCTTCATGATTCTATAAAGATTCCAGAGTTTTCATGACATTGCTCTCTTCTCTTTCCCTCACTTTGCTCCCATCACTGTCACGGCCTTCAAATTAACCTTCCCGTCTTGGAATAAGAATAAAAACATCTTACCTCTGGCAAAAGCAGTACAGGCAAGAGAGAGCACACCTGGAAGGAATCAGGGAGTGGGTTGGACTAGGGGAATCTTCCCCCCAAAATTCCACTAAATCCAGAGGATTCAAAACATGAGATTTAAAGATAGTACTGCAACCCATCTTTTAGGAAAATAGCAACTTTACTCTGTTTACCGAGTGACCCTCCAGCAGACCCTGCCTTTCAGATGTCCTTTCACACACTATTTTCGATTCACTCTCAGGGAAGAAGTTTCTTGGATCTTGAGACTCTCTCCTCCAGAAGGTCCCCAAATCCTGAGTGAATATTGGCCCAACTCCTCTCCTAAATTCTGTCTTTCAGGACCAGATTAGGTTAAATCAATAGATTGAAAAGGACTTATATTATTGGTATTTTGTCTTCTCCCCTCCCTTTTATTTTTCCTTCCCTCCTTCCCCAGGGTGTGCCTACATTTCCTGAATCAACATGACTAAAAAAACCCACTCAGGTAATTATTCCAAGAAGTATCCTGAGGCCTCTCTTATGGACAGAGCACAACCGGCATAATTTTTAAGCTCTGCCTCTATAGTTGTGCTTTTACTACAATGCAATTATCCTCGGAACTGAGTGCCCCAAGGATTGCATTAGGCTTTGGACACACTTGACAATAATTTATGAAAAGTGTATTCATTTGGATGCTACTTCAGAATGGACATTGTTCTTATCCAAATAATACTAACCAACATTAATTAGGTGTTGCCCACGTGCCAGACATTTTATATTGCTTCTACTTGTATTAACTTATTTAATCATCATCCCAACCCTATGAAAGAAGTACTGTTACTACCCCAATGTGCACATAATATGCAAGAGGGGGGTCCACTAGAGCATCTGGAGGGAGCTCAGCCCTGCCAACACTTTGATTTTGTCCCAGTGATACTATTGTCAAATTTCTGGCCTCTAGAACTGTTCCAGGATAAATTTCTCTCATCTTAAATGGCCAGATTTATGGAAATTTGTTATAGCTGCTATAGGACACTCTATCTTTTCAGAAGCCTTTACCACCAACAACATTCCTCAGTATATAACACACCCAACTTGAGTTGGTCATGAAAAAGAAAGTGGCTGAATCTTGGTAAGGTGAATCCATCCGGGATTGGTTGCTTATGATTCAGTGCATTGATTATGGCACAGGGCATAGCTCCCTAGACCCAGATGATGCTAATATTTCATTCAACGGTGTCTTCCTCCTTAATCTACCCCTCTTCTTCCAATAGTAAATTGGTAGGTTTCCTTCTACTCCTTGTAAATATGGAGTCCTGTCTTTGGTGTCAGGCATGTGTTGGGGTGGTAAGGAGATGGCCAAACCCAAATGACTAAGCACAACTTTTGGTGGCTTTAGTAGTTCCTCCATTTCTTTTCAGGTACACTAGCCTCTCAAGACTCACTTCAGGTGCCAAAGGTTAGACTTCCATTCATTTCAACATGTTTAATAAGTTTGAGCATAAATAGCTGCCATCACTCAAAATACCCAAGCAGGTGGGAACTGTAGGGAGCTGATAATTAAGGAAGGTCAGGGTAGCTGGTGAGGAGGCTGGGTTTCTAGGGTCATTGAAGTTGTTGGTTTGATGTCAATTACTCCTGAGATACTGCAGTGAAACTGAATACTTACAAGAATCACTGAAGAATATCCATTTGGAATCTAAGGAACACAAGTGAACACAGAATGAAAATTTAGGAAGAAAAAGTTTAAACTAAATAGCCACAGAAAGAGGGGTGTGTATATCAAGATAAATAGATAAATCAAATATAATGAAATACTAAACAACAGTTCAATCAAATAAGCTAAATCTTAACATAATATTGCATGAAAAATAAAATGCCAGTTGCAGGAAGAATACAAACTACTTGATAAAATGCATATGTGCTTTTAAAGGACGTAAATTAATACGATATATTATGTACTGATTGATTCCCATGTAGTTTAAAAAATAATGGAAGAATATACAAAACGGAAGAATATACAGAGAAATTTATTGTTGTATTTGCCTGGAGAATTTATGGTGATTTTTTTTCTCTTTATAGAGACTGAAGTTTTAAACAAAGAAGGAAATGGTAATTTTGCCCCCTGATTGTCAGATTTACATATGTTTGTTTCACTAGCACATTTTATTTCTGCATTTAGTAAAAATAGCTTTACTTTCTTAAGAGCTTGTAACCAGGGAAAGAAACCTTTTTACTTTTTCAATAAATAAGATATTCAGTCATATTCTTCAGAGTTATCAGAGGATGCAGATGGGTGGTGTCCAGTATACTTGGTACTATTGGGGCCCAGAGTAGACCACCCCAGAATGGGCCTCAAAGACATATTGTTTATTTTAAATTAAAGTTACCATAGGAGCAGCTAAGCACAAGGGACACTCTGACCTTCCTTTCTGTCTCCCTGAAAGCAAGAAATAAATGTTATGTAAAAGACACCCTCCCTGCATCTAGAGTTAGAAGGACACTCTTATGACAAAGACAAGGAGTTCGGGCTAAGAAGCCTATGTTTAAAAACCTTATTACTTTTTAAATTTACTACCCCAAACCCAAACTCTATTTAGGTTCTTCACTAAGTGGGTATCCCAAATCTAAGTTTCTTTATTCTGTCAATTCCTCCGAATTTATTTTTTCTTTATCTAAAAGTATAAAGCCTGCCTGCTTTGTCCACTTCTTAGGTTCCATTTCTATGGGACCCCCATGCACATGAAATAAAAGTTGTTTCTTTTTCTCCTGTTAATCTGTCTTGTGTCAATTTTATTATTAGTCCAGGTACAAGGACTCTAAAGGGGTAGAAGGGAAAATGTCCCCCTCCCAGACACTTGTTGAGCCAGGCAGAAGGCTGGCTGGACCCTGCTTCCCACCCTAAGTCTGCTGAAACTGACAGATCCTGGGAAATCTGACAAAGGCCTGTAGAAGGTAAGATTTCTTACCATGTCAGCCTCTCAAACCTCTGCCTGTAGGGTCTGATGGAAAGGAAAGTGATGTGAGTCCCTTTTCTCTCTCTCTGAATTTAGATAAGCAAGAGAAAATTTTAGTGTTGCTAGATCCTTGGATGAGCAACTCCTGGGAATCTTTTACCTCCCAGAGTTGGTCACTGTTTTTCTTTGTCTCTGTCTCTTGTGATGTTTTTCATAAGGAGCAAGAACCATAGGGCAGAACACAGGCATAGGCCCTCTAAGTCTGCCCTCAGAGCCTAAGATCTCAGACTGGTGAGTTAATAGTTCTTACCAAACTGGTGTCAATTAGGCAAGCTTTACTGTGGGTTCCTTATGAAAAAACAGATGAAGTTTTTTTCCTTCAGTCTTATTATGTGTTCTGAGAGCTTGGCTTATGTCCAGTGAAAATATTCTCTCTGGTCTCTGCCTTCAGGAAGGTGCATTTACTGGGGTGCATGTGTTGGCCAATGGAACTGACTGGGTTCCAGCACATGAAGTCACAAGCAGCACTCTCTCTTTGTCTGGCTGAGCAAGCTCTCAGGGGAGTTTGTCATAAGGAGCCCCAATCCTTAAGGGGCCTTTCTCGTCTCAACATTCATTGCTTGTTAGTGTTGGAATAGTCCCACTCCTGTTGCACCTGCATGGTGCCATTAACTAGTAGCACATTTATTTCTGGAGGTACCTCGTGTTTTTGTTTGACACCAGAGACACCGTTTTCTCTACACTATTCTTTCCGCCTATAGCAACAAAGGGATTTTACTTTCTTAGACTAACAAACACTGGAAGGGAACTTTCTAAATCTTGTTAGAGCCACATACTAGCTCGTGACACTTGTCTTGTTTCTTTCGTTAAGCCATAATAAAATGTTTATTGGTTTGAATCCCTAGTTGAAATCAATATATGAGCCTACTCATCAATGGCCTGATGACGGATGCTTTCAATTGGCTATAATTAAAAGGAAATAAATGTTTGAAAGCTGTCATCATAAACAGCTGCCAGATTGGTACTTATGAGAGAATCAAATTATAAGGGACAAAAAAGAGTTCTAAAGAACCTTTTATTAAAAGAACAGAAATCCAACTTAAACAAAAATCTAATATAAATTCCCTTTCTTAAAAATCACCCCATTACTTCAGCAATTCCCCAGACCTTCCTACAAATAGTGAGGAAATAAATCAGCTGGAGGCCAATATTCAAGGGCCAACAGAATCTGTCTTTTTCTTGCAAATCTCTATAAAACCAGAAGTACACCTCTAGAAACATGTCAAGGACCACCAAATCTTTACTAGTCCCAAGGCCTCACCTATTCCTCTCAAAGTGCTTTTAGATATTATAAAAGATCAAGATATTGGATGAAAATTGTCCTGCACTTAAGAAAATATGTTTTATTAAACTTATAATAATAGAGCAATATATTCTAAAACTCTTAGGAGAAAAACTTACATTTTCTTTCTCTGTCCCTTAAAGTTATAAACCTTACCATGTCTTTGAAATGTAAAGGTACCTCACGTAGCTTGAGACTGAGCCCTTATTAACTAACTCAATGGGTAGAACATGATACTACAATTAAAAAAAAAAAAGAAAGAAAAACAGAAGGGGGCCTTTTTCAGCACAAAATGCTAAAAGGACTCTCATTCCTAAACTCTTATAAATAACAACTTATTTAACATTGTATGTCCAGGGCAAATACAGATATTAAACATCTTCTCTAAAATAAGTAAGGACTTTAGCCATCTCAGTGAATAATGATTTTTATAAACTAGTGAGTTTTCTATTGCATCTGCTTCATGACTAAATTTTTAACATGAAAATATGAGATCTCTTGTTGTGACTGTCTGTATGTGTATGTTACCTCTGGGTAGGATTGCCAAGAGCTCTACTTAGTTGGCTTTAACAAACAAGTGCCTATATAAAAATTGTCAAAAAGATATTAAAAGCTAACTCAAATGTGCTTCAAGTTCACATGATCTAAGATAATCTTTAGTAAATAAAAGCTAATTTGAAGCTTGTTGGTTCAATAAATACAGGTATGTCTTCAGAGTTAACATTAAATATAATGCAGATAAACAACTTTTATTCCACCTGGGTTCATTTGTCAAATGGGCTAATGTTGCTTCTGATGCAAACTTTGTTAGAAAAGCAAATATAAAAATGACATAATATCTAACTGCTTTAATGTCTCAGGAAATTTTCATGAGTAATCTAAGTATGATTATTAAGAACAAATAGATTAAATAGATGTAAATGGGTAAAGAGTTGTTAGGTGAACTTCTTACCAACATTTTTTTTAAAAATGTCTACTGGGGCTTCCCTGGTGGCGCAGTGGTTGAGAGTCCGCCTGCTGATGCAGGGGACACAGGTTAATGTCCCGGTCTGGGAGGATCCCACCTGCCGCTGAGCGGCTGGGCCCGTAAGCCATGGCCTCTTAGCCTGCGCGTCTGGAGACTGTCCTCTGCAACAGGAGAGGCCACAACAGTGAGAGGCCCGCTACCGCAAAAAAAAAAAAAAATGTCTACTGAAAATAGTTTCTTAGTCTCTTTGGTAATTACATCCTTAGATTTTTTGCTAAGTTAAATTAAATGATGGGAATTCTCTGAATATCTACATCATTTCCATGTAAGATAAAATATTGAAACATTAATTGTTAAACAATATGTTTATACTTACTTTTTATCTCTTAGCACAGAGAAACTAAGTATGTTTGTATTTGTTAGTAATTTTATCTTGTGCTCTACTGAAAGACTGTACTATGAAATAACATATGTTTCTAAAATTATAAAATGTATTTGTGCTTCCTAAGCCACAAAATGCTAATGCAATTCACAATTGCTTATTTTCACTAAAGAAATTAAGATTTCAAAGGTTTAAGAACTTTAATTAGTATATGTGGTTAAAACTACCAGATATAATAATAGAAAAAGGATGTGTTTGGGGGTAAGAAAAGATATAAAGTATGGAGATGTTTTTTGTTTAGGAAAAAGAAAATGATTTTGTCCCAAAGTTGGTGATTTCTAAATGGGAAAGAAAACCAGGGACAAATTAAAATGGACATAGAAATCTGTAAAATATTTGTAAATAAAGGAATCTTTGGAAAGGAACTGTATGTGTGGTCAAGACTGAGTAAGACTGGAATGAATTTAATTTAATAGGTGAGTTTTAATATCAAAATTAAGCTGGTAGAAAATTAGAACGGGTTTTCTCACTTTGTTAAAAGGTTTTGTTTTTTTTTGTTTTTTTTTTCTATTGGTCTACTCCTGATAATAAGAGATTATGAAAGGTTTTTCTTTATATTTAAGTAATCTGCTAGAAGAAACAACCTGTGTCTTGTCAAAATAATCAATACATTATATGTTATCTTTATCAGGTCTTTGCTTACTTAAGGAAGCCTAGTTCTCTCAATAATAAAGAGCAAAGTTTAATATAACCTTCTACATTTGCCTATGAAGTCTTTAATTGTTGTTTTAGTTAAATGGATGACCATGATTTGTTCTACTGTCACCTATATGACCGTGTTTTTAAGCTTTTTTGATAATTTTGGCAAACTTCCCCAAAAGCAAATTCTAAATAAAGTCTTTTTGAGTTAGAACTAACTTTGAGATATGAATTATGTTAGAGGGTTCTTGAAGTATCTCAAAAATTTGTTTTCTCTCCTTTATGAAAAGAGCAAGGTTAAACTAAATATATTTGATATGTTAAATTACATGGGACACATTGTCAAATAAGAAGTAACATTAACTCTTCTTTATGTTGTGTCTGTATGGATTTGTACTATAAGTGTTCCCAGAAACTACATAAAAGTCATGGAAGTCATATATGTTCTGACATAAGATGTTATCTGTCATTAAAATTGAGGCTTATGATAAAGGGACTGAACTCAAGTATCAGGGAAATGCCCTGACTTTCGCGAAAAAGCAGCACCAACAGAATCTGTAAGGTTGTGGCACATGTGGTTGAAGTTCATTCTGCTTCTGCAAAAACAAAAACAAAACAAAAACAAAACAAAACAAAACAGAACAAAAAAATGCTTATTGGCAGATTTATGCGATCTCAAGGTGCTTGTGACAAAGCAACAGTCTGCACCTAAATGAGAGAAATTAAGATGGAGAAGCAATAGCTCTAAATTAACAAACAGGGCAATGGGAAACCAAAATGGCCATTTGGTTCTTCATGGCTTTCTGGAAAACCTCAGTTTTTTGTTTTTCTCCTTGCATTTCTTCACCCATCATAGTGAAGCTAAAATAATTCAAATTGTAAATAAACATTGGCAGGAAGATTTCTATAAAATTAAGAAAACAGTCTACCTGCAGTGTCTGAGCTGCTGGGCTCATAACCGTGGGGAAAAAATAATTTTGTCCTCAGTGGCCTCAGACTTCCTTTCTCTGGACCTTTTGGACATCCGCAGCTGGACTTCATTCAACTACCACTTAATACTGGGTTATCAAAATGTTATTGTTACTGTATGTATGTTTTTCAAATGGGTTGAATCCTTCCCCTGCTGCAAAGCTGATGCCCTCACAATGGTAAAGAAACTTTTAAAAATGTGTTTTCTGCTTGGGGTCTACCTTCCACAATCTCCAGTGATCAGGAACTCACTTCACTGGGCAAATACTATAAGCCTTAACAACAAACTTGCAAACTTCTTGGATTCGCACTGTCCCTGTCACCTCAATTATCAGGCACGGTCAACAGAACTAATGGAAAACTGGACTAAAAAACCAAGAGTGAATTACATGGGAATGAATGAACTGATGAATTATTATAATTTTTATAACTTTTTGTCTAAAATACTACTGATTTTTTATCCTTTTTTTTTTCAGTATAGGAAATTTGAAAAAAATTTACAACGATTTGGTAAGACATACTGTTATAAGCAGAGTTGAGACATTGATCTTTTTCTCCCTAACTGATCCTTCCAGAATTCAGAAACTCTCAGTGAGCATTCTTATTTCCTTGGCAGTATAGTTATTTGCATAAGTTCAATAAGAATCTGTTCTCTTTATAATACAACACAATTAGAAACACTGATTATATTACCAAGGCTTTGACTGGAATGTCATATTGGAAAGAGACATGCATAGACAAATATGACCAGAGAGCTTGGAGGAACGAAGGCTGACTTCTTGGAGCCAATAAGGCCCCTTGGAAAAAAATCCCTGTACCTTGTTAACAGGGTTTCCAGCAGCCTTACCTGGTAAATAAGGAAGGGTCCTTCCTGGAAGGCCCAGGAAACTTAGGATACTTTGGGGACTTCAAGAGGAGTGGAATTCACAAAATCTATAGTTATTATAGGCAAACCTGATGGTGAGTATCTGGTGTGACTTACTGTTCCTGAGAGGTTATTAAAAGTTTAATATGGAGATTTCTTATAACAAGTTCCAGCAAAACATAATTAAAAGAGCCTACATGGTCAATCACTATTCTTGCTGGACTTATGAAAATAATCAGGTCAGGTTTATTAAATTAAAACATTTTGCAAACAACTTAGTCTTTATTTGTCTTTGTAAAATTAAGGAGATTTTAGAGAGAAAAAATATGTTTCAATTAAACTATAATACCCACTTGTAGATATTAAATTCTAGTGCTATTACTTTCTTTTGAGGTTGTGTTACTTACCTGAAAATTGGACTGGATACTGAATTTTTCTAGTTTTCTCCAATATCTAACTACAGTTCTCTAAAGTTTCCAGTTTTACCCTCTTCTTTTGTTTTGGGATTATTGAGAACTAAAACTGCCCTTTTCCTGAAGCCCTGCAAATTGAAGCTACATGATGTGATATAAATTTCAAAGAAATCACTAGAATAGCTCATATTTAAACAATCCTTGTGCCTGTTTCCGTATAAGCCACTCAGAAAGTTTACCCACATATCCTATTACTTCCTCAGAGATAATTCAAACTGCAAAAGATGCTTTGTCCCTGACATCAGCAATCTGCTTGACTGACTGCAACCTGGGCTCAGAAACTGGTTTATAATCTGCTGTCTCACTAACCTTTGTTTTCCTTTTGTTCCCACAGAAGTGTCTCTTATTAAATACCTGATTCCTTGCAGATATGTCTGCCTTGGGGAGCCCATCTGCATCATCACCTCATAAATGAGATACAACTGTTTAACTGATCTGTTCTCAGAACTAAAATGTTGGTTCAATGAAATGGAGGATCCTACTAACCTGTTCTCTTTCTATATAGTCAACAGCTCAGCTTTAAATATGAGAAATTCCAAGTTTCAGAGGAAGTAGCTATTGGGGCCCAGGCTAGGCTGTCCTTAAATGTACTTCAATGGTACATTGATCCTATTGAATTAAAGTTACTTAAGAAGTAGCTAAGGAAAAGGGACACTCTGACCCTCCTTTCTGTCTCCCTGAAAGCAAGAAGTAAATCTCTCATGTGAAATGTACACTCCCTGCATCTGGAGTTAGCAGGACACCCTTACCACCAAAGGTAGGGAATTTCAGCTGAAGGCCCATGTAAACAAACTTTGTTATTTCTTTAATATACTGCCCCAAGCCCAAGCTCTGTTTAGGTTCTTCACTAATTAGGTACCCAAAGCCTAAGTTTCTTTATTCTGTCAATTCCTCACAAATTTATTATTTCTTTGTCTAAAAGCATAAAAGCTTCCTACTTTGTCCACTTCTCAGGTTCCATTTCTATGGGGCCTCCATGTACATAAATTAAAATTTGCTTATTTTTAGCCAGTTAATGTCCTGTTTCAATTTTATTTCAGCCACAAGAACTAAAGAATGGTAGAGGGGGAAACTTCCCCATCCCCAACAATACCATGATATATTTCTCTTGATAAAAGTAAGCAAGCAATTAATTTTTGAACATTAATACATGCTGGATTGTTGCTTTTTTAAATTTGAGATATTTCATTTTTCAAGAAGACTTTAAACACACAATGAGTTTCCAGGAATAAAAGATCTAATACTTCAAAATGCATATAGATATATTGTGGCTAGTGTGATATAGAGAGGGAGCTGCTGCAAGATAAAAGAGGAAGAGTTAAAACAACAACTGACACAGTTGTTGTCTCATCAAAATCTTTATTGGCCCCATTAGCTGCATACTTATTGAGGTAATTATCCTTTTTGCTTACAAATAAAGCTGGCCAAATTTCACATGGAAGGTAATAAAATTGAGGACTTTTGCTCTGTCCATAGCGATGCCTTTTTCAGGGAAGCTTTACTTCCATCCCTTCAATATGTACCTCCTTGGTCTCAGGGACCTCAACATACTATCTTCTGATTTCGTTTCACCATGTACAGAGGAGCTCATTTCAGGTCTTTCCCATCACAAGTCCTCTGAAACTCTTCTGATAGATGGAAAGCAGAATGCTGGATTTCTAGAGTTCATGTGTCCCAAGTGGAGTAATTCCTTAATAAGTCCCCAGTAAGGCTTAGGACAGTTCAAGGCTGTGACTGATAAGTGGTTCTGTTGGCTGTCTTCTGGTACTTGTTCACTACGTTCCACCCTCATACTAGGTATTGAAAACTTTCTATAGAGAGATTATCTCCAAATTGTTTTAATTCTTGGCAGTCCTGTGGGTAAGAACCTGTCTAGAAAAAATTGACCTGGGAGAATAGGGGCTAAAAGAGCACATGAAGGAATGAGGCCATTTCTGGTCTACTTACAACACAACCGTTTTTACTTCAAAGGAAAAGTCTAGAACATTTAACACACACTTTTATTGCATGTTCTATTGGCAGCTACTATCTTAAATGCTTTACAAATAGTAGACTAGTTCATCTCCATCACATAACAATCTGAAAATACAGGTGCTGTTATTGAGCATATTTAACAGAGGAAGGACCTGAGGATCCCAGAAGCTAAGAAACTTAAGATCAAATAGCTACAAAGTGTTGGAGTTGGATTGATTTGAAACCAGTAAGTTTTCTTTCAGGGTAATTTTTATATTACTAAAACTTTCTGTTTCCCTTTTCTTTAGTATCTTTATATTCAACCTATCCAGCTCTCTGAGGCCTGCCTGATCTTAATAAATAACCACCTATCGATCATGGCTATAACTACAGACCTCACGAGAAGAGCTTAAACAGTGAATAAAGGTGAGACATCAAGAACCAAGTCCTTTGACCCACAACTTAATTTGTCCTTTACGTATTTACATACACCAGATTCACTAACATGGGGGGAGAAGATGTTGTACTTTCTCATCTCAACATAGTTGTAAGCAAGCCCCACCCTTGGTCACAAACACATGGGGTCAGATAAATTAAAATCAGGATGGAGCCTGGAAAGATAGAGCCTCCACCTCTCACTCATGACTCAGTGTGTGTCCATGGAAATAAAGAACATAAAAGCATTAGGAAAAGAACCAGATATTATAGAAAAGCATCCATGGTCTCTCCCTCCTCTAAATCGCATTATCTTTGAGTGGTCAGAAACACATTCTCCATCAAGCCACCAGTTATTTAATTTACTTAATTTGAGCAAGAAGTCTCTAGAAACATTGTAAATTTCTCACATTCAGAAATAGCTTTTTTTCCTCTAGATTCCTCCTCTATAAAGCCTTGAATTTGAATTATAAGGGGAGGGCACAGGTGAAAGCTCAGAGGCCCTACAGAGGGTCCTGACATAAGGAAATTCCAGCATCAGGAGTAGCCGCTTCTTGGAACACCCTGGGAATTGTCACAGATGTGGTCCCATGCCCCAGGCAGGTTGGCAAACTGTCCAAGTCAAAGGCAGGGTTTGCCCTTCCCCAGTAGCAACCAGATGCTCTGTTCCCATGATCCCGAGCACAAGGGGAAGGAACTGAGTCCTTCCAGGAAGAGTGATGGTTGGTGTGAGAGGGAGGGCAGCAGGGGGCATGCAAAGAGAGTGTGAATCTGTAATGAAACAATCTGTGGGACACAGGGACAAGGCAGGCAGTGGGGCCAAATGTGGAGCACCTCTGCTTGGGGCAAGTGGGAAAACAGCTTGAAATCACAGAACTTAACTGACTTGTCCAATATCTTACTGTCAAAGAAAGAGGGGTTAAAATTCAACACTTCTGACTTCCAGTATATTTTTTCCTTCTTTTGCTTTCTTTCAAAATTCATGCTGTCCTTATCTCTGAACACCTCCACTTGCAGATTTCCTACTGAGTCCTTGTTTTGTTAGCCCTCCCCTGCCATCATTTTCCTGACCTGTCCTCTGCCTGCATTGCTCTGATATGATTTCAATAGATTGACCAAACCACTCCTTCATTTGAACTGTGCCCATCTTCCAAGTAGCCTGTAAGCCCATGCTGCTTTTCTTCCATTGAGCACACTTTAAGGTCAGTCAGGATCATACACCATCCCTTGCAAATGGACCTCCTGGAATCTTTAAACATCTCTCTGATGGGACCATGCTGCTCTGTCCTCAGACCCTGCCATCTGGTGGATGTTTTCAACACTGGTGTTTTCCTTATTTTTCTAACTTCAGGGTACAATAGGGTCAGACAGAGAATTCTCTTTCACAATATTTTCCTTAAGCATGGCCTGACACAGGCTTAGGATTCACTAGAAGATAGGCTAAATCTGTTCATTAAGCTCTGACAGGCATAGGGCCTTTGATACTCACAGAAGTTAATTTTCACTCAACAAAAGTGATTCCAACCTAAGCCCCACATATTTTATCCCATGGAAACCCCACTGTATTAGTTTAATTTTGCTGTGTAACAAACTCCCACTTGCTTTCAGGTTATTGGCAGAATTCAGTTCCTGGTAGTTGTAGGACTGAGGTCCCATTTCCTGCTGGCTGTCCACTGAGGTGCCACTCTCAACTGCACACCTTGGTACATGGTCACCTCCATCTACTAAACCAGCAAAGACACAATATACCTTTTTGGTGCTTTGAATCTTTTGACTTCCCCTTACACTCAATCAGAGAAACTGCATCTAAATGGCTCATGTAATTAGATTGGGTCACTTCAATAATCTCCCAGAAAGTTCTCATTTTATTGACTCAGTTAACTGATTAGTGACCTGAATTGCTTCTTCAAGAATCCATTTTGCCATATAATATCACATAATGAGGGGTTAGTATCTCATCATGCTAAAGGCTCTTTTCACAATCAAGGGGAGAAAACATATAAGATCAAGGTTCATTGGGGGTCTTTGGCATTCTGTACAACCCAGGTTTGTCACCATTCATGCTTCCCTGAGATGAACCGCACTCAAACCTGTAGAATGATAATAATCTCCCTATCTCTTATATGAAAGCACCTGAAAGATTGGAGATGGAAACATTTCCTCTGGGATTTGCTTGTATTTGCCCCTGTGGCCATTTTCCACCTCTCTCCCAACCACCCCCACCTTGTACAGAAAATCAGCCCCTGTATATTTTCCCTCACTTAGAGAAAATCTAGATGGCCCAAGTTATGTTTGCTAATTTTCAAGAAGATTTCCTTTAATCTTGACAGTAGGTGAAACAACCCACCTTCCCATGCTACAGCTCCATAAAACAATACATATTTCTGACTCAAATCAGAATGTTCATTGGGAGGCTTCTCAGGCCAGATATTTTGAATAAAGGCTAACAGTGCTCTGCTTGATTTCCTTCCAGTTTTTGGTACACTGACTTGAACAGGGCTGGACCTCCTACCACTCAGTCACTTCCAGAAACCCCTTGACATCTCTCCACCTGAGAGTCCCAGCAAATATGTGACTGAGGAAGGCCCCTCCTAAGCACTGCTCCACTCTCTTTGCTTTACAGAGTGGTTTAAACCCTTATTCTCTCTCTTCTTTGTCCTTGGTCTAAGCTTCTTGACCTAATCTGTTTCACCATGGTACTCATGGTTATCTAGAAAACCTGGGAAAGCAGTGCTGAGGAGATGCTGAATTTTTTTCTTCTATCTTCTTATCACTTGACTATGAGAAACTGACAGTCATTCAAAAAATTTCAGGGTCATTTTCTGCCTTTTAACATGACAAAGATTATGGTACCAATAGTGCTAAACACTTGAATCTCAGCTAGGATTTTATGAAAGAAAATTTAGAATGTCACAGTGTCATTAGGGGAATTTGAGATATAAATAAGACCCTCTCATTGTATAGTACCTTAAAATCAAAAGGTTTAAAGATTCTAAATATTTAATCATCTACATTTTTTAAAATCTTGTGAAGATGAATTTATAAATATATAAAAACTCTAAAAATGTAAGAAAAGTTGAAAATTCCTTTCTTTAACCATTCCTGAGGATAGACAAATAAAACAGACAATCTAACCCCCAAATTTAATGGTATTTTGGTTGATTCTTTTCCAAACTTATTTTCTTACCTGATTTCCTGATCCATGACCTCGTGAAGTCCACAGTATTTGATATTAGCAGATATTTCAGGAGGGTATTGGTATAAGAGTCAGTTTTCCTTCAGAGAGAGGCTCTTGGAAAGTTCAGGAAAGAAGATGGAACTCCTAGTATCATGCAGGACTAGACACCATGTCAGGACTGGGTCTGTAACAACTGTAGATTTATAAGAGGGAGGGAAAGAGAGACACTGTAGGACCTTGGGGGAAAGGGAGGGAGGGGAGGACTGCCAGAGGAAAAGGCCAGGATAGCAGGTCTGACAGGTGTAATTTTAAAAAGAGCAAGAAACCTGTTTTTATATTGAAAGGAAAATGCAATGGAAACAGCAATAGAAATTAGGAAGTGAGACATAAGACATCTCAGTTAAAGTCCTTTTCTTCCAATGTGCTGCAAACGTTACTTCATTTCATGTCAAGGACCATGAGCTCTCTGAAATTTTGCTCTAATAGCAAGGCTAGTTGTCTCCCCATGGTTACACAGATATTTGCAGGAGGCAAAGGACATTAGTACTTGTAGCATCATGAGTTTCACAATATTCATCTCAGTCCCCCTTACTCGCTAGTCCCATGGTGGGGACATAAATGGGCCCATACAGGTGCCTTCACATGTAGTGGGTTATGTTATAGGAGAGGAATATCCCCTACAATTACACTAAAGGAGCTTGGGTAACATGAATCTTTATGATGGGCAGTAAGCTAGCCTACTCCTTACTTCAGATGGAGACATCTTTCTTGTATTGGACAGTAACCAGGTCTGACTTACTTCACTCTGGATGGAAACACTATGTCAATTTTCTAAAACTATAAGCAAGCCTGCCTTTTGTTTGGAGAGAGATGCCATCTCTACTTTGTTTTTTTTTTTTTTAACATCTTTATTGGAGTATATTTGCTTTACAATGGTGTCTTACTTTCTGCTTTATAACAAAGTGAATCAGTTATACATATATCCCCATATCTCTTCCCTCTTGCATTTCCCTTCCTCCCACCCTCCCTATCCCACCCCTCTACGTGGTCACAAAGCATCAAGCTATCTCCCTGTGCTATACGGCTTCTCTTGGTTAGTTATCTATTTTATATTTTGTAGTGTATGCCCATGCCACTCTCTCACTTTATCTCAGCTTACCCTTCCCCCTCCCCGTATCCTCAAGTCCATTCTCTAGTAGGTCTGTGTCTTTATTCCCATCTTGACCTTAGGTTCATGACCTTTTTTTTTTTTTTTAGATTCCATATATAAGTGGTAGCATACGGTATTTGTTTTTCTCTTTCTGACTTAATTCACTCTGTATGACACACTCTAGGTCCATCCACCTCACTACAAATAACTCAATTTTGTTTCGTTTTATGGCTGAGTAATATTCCATTGTAAATATGTGCCACATCTTCTTTATCCATTCACCTGTTGGTGGACACTTAGGTTGCTTCCATGTCCTGGCTATTGTAAATAGAGCTGCAATGAACATTGTGGTACATGACTCTTTTTGAATTATGGTTTTCTCTGGGTATATGCCCAGTAGTGGGATTGCTGGGTTGTATGGTAGTTCTATTTTTAGTATTTTAAGGAAACTCCATACTGTTCTCCATAGTGGCTGTATCAATTTACATTCCCACCAACAGTGCAAGAGGGTTCCCTTTTCTCCACACCCTCTCCAGCATTTATTGTTTGTAGATTTTTTGATGATGACCATTCTGACTGGTGTGAGATGATATCTCATTGTTGTTTTGAGTTGCATTTCTCTAACGATTAATGATCTTGAGTGTTTGTTGGCAATCTGTGAGAAATGTCTACTTAGGTCTTTTGCCCATTTTTGGATTAGATTGTTTGTTTTTTTGATATTGAGCTACATGCGTTGCTTGTATATTTTGGAGATTAATCCTTTGTCAGTTGCTTCATTTGCAAATATTTTCTCCCATTCTGAGGGTTGCCTTTTGGTCTTGTTTATGGTTTCCTTTGCTGTGCAAAAGCTTTTAAGTTTCATTAGGTCCCATTTGTTAATTTTTGTTTTTATTTCCATTTCTCTAGGAGTTGGGTCAAAAAGTATCTTGCTGTGATTTATGTCAAAGAGTGTTCTGCCTATGTTTTCCTCTAAGTGTTTGATACTGTCTAGCCTTACATTTACGTCTTTAATCCATTTTGACTTTATTTTTGTGTATGGTGTTAGGGAGTGTTCTAATTTCATTCTTTTATATGTAGTTGTCCAGTTTTCCCAGCATCACTTACTGAAGAGGGTGTCTTTTCTCCACTGTATATACTTGCCTCCTTTATCAAAGATAAGGTGACCATATGTGCATGGGTTTATCTCTGGGCTTTATTTCCTGTTCCATTGATCTATATTTATGTTTTTGTGCCAGTACCATACTTTCTTGATTACTGTAGCTTTGTAGTATAGTCTGAAGTCAGGGAGCCTGATTCCTCCAACTCTGTTTTTCTTTCTTAATATTGCTTTGGCTATTCGGGGTCTTTTGCATTTCTATACAAATTGTGAAATTTTTTGTTCTAGTTCTGTGAAAAATGTCAGTGGTAGTTTGATAGGGATTGCATTGAATCTGTAGATTACTTTGGGTATTAGAGTCATTTTCACAATGTTGATTCTTCCAATCCAAGAACATGGTATATCTCTCCATCTGTTTGTATCATTTTTAATTTCTTTCATCAGTGTCTTATAATTTTTTACATACAGGTCTTTTGTCTCCTTTATTCCTATATATTTTAGTCTTTTTGTTGCAATGGTAAATGGGAGTGTTTCCTTAATTTCACTTTCAGATTTTTCACCATTAAGGTATAGGAAGGCAAGAGATTTCTGTGCATTAGTTTTGTATCCTGCTACTTTACCAAATTCATTGATTAACTGGTAGTTTTCTGGTGACATCTTTAGGATTCTTTATTTATAGTATCATGTCATCTTCAAACCCATCTCTATTTTTAAAGGCTCTTCACTACACAGACAACCTTGCAAATATAGTCCAGAACAAAGGGCAGTCAGTGTCTCTGCTTGCATGAAGTGCAGAAACATCAGAGCCCTGCACAGAATTATTTTCCAAGGCATCTCTGAACATTTTTTTTTACTTTCTCAATGAAACAACAGGGTTCTTTCCACTTGTGATAGTCAATGACTTTTAGAAAAAAAAATGATTTGCAAGGGTTTAAGTGTCTGGGGAAGGGTCCTTGTGTAACTGGCAACAGAGAGGTGCTCAGAGCATTTGGCAATCTTGAAATGTATGGAGTTGAAGAATGATTGTGCATAAAGCACTATACAACTAGAAACCTTTTATCATCCTTATGATACATTCTGAATAGCTCCTAAGGTATTGCAGGCATAACCTGCAGACAGCATCTCTGATTAACATTTTCTTGAGAAGTGTTACAATCAGGATATGAACTCAGTTTGGGCTCTTACATGCTGGAACACTGCCTCCACCCTAGAGAATGAGACGGCCTGAACTAGTTAGTGGCAGCTGTAAAGCAGAGAAGATCACACACTGGAGAGCTATTAAGACATTAGAAAGGGCAAGTCTTGGTGACTGCTTAAAGTTATATCGCCTTCTTTTCATAATAACTGGGAATGATGAGTGGAAGTTTGAGTACAAGAATTTGCTCTTAAATTTTAATTAATTGAATATTGGTTCAAGATGGTGGAGTAGAAGAGTGTGCTCTCACTCCCTCTTGCAAGAACACCAGAATCACAGCTAACTGATAAACAAGCATCAACCGGAAAACACTGGGACTCACCGAAAAAGATATCCCCACATCAAAATACAAAGGGGAAGCCACAGTGAGACATTATGAGGGGTGCAATCACAATAAAATCAAATCCCATAACTGCTGGGTGGGTGACTCCAAACTGGAGAACACTTATACCACAGAAATCCAACAACTGGAGTGAAAGTTCTGAGCCCCACGTCAGACTTCCCCATCTGGGAGTCCGGCAACAGGAGGAGGAATTCCTAGAGAATCAGACTTTGAAGCCTAGAGGGATTTGATTGCAGGACTTCGACAGGACAGGGGGAAAGAGAGATACCACTCTTGAAGGGCACACACAAAGTAGTGTGCTCATCGGGACCCAGGGGAAAGAGCAGTGACCCCATAGGAGACTGAACCAGACCTATCTGTTAGTGTTGGAGGGTCTCCTGCAGAGGCGGGAGGTGGCTGTGTGTCACCATGAGGACAAGGACACTGGCAGCAGAAGTTCTGGGAAGTGCTCCTTGGTGTGAGCCTTCCCAGAGTCTGCCATTAGCCCCAACAAAGAGTCGGGGGAGGCTCCAGTCTGAGGTCACCTCAGGCCAAACAACCAACATGGAGGGAACCAAGCACCACCCATCAGCAGACAAGAGGATTAAAGTTTTACTGAGCTCTGCCCATCAAAGCAAAAGCCAGTTCTACCCACCACCAGTCCTTCCCATCAGGAAACTTGCACAAGCCTCTTAGATAACCTCATTCACCAGACGGCAGACAGTAGAAGCAGGAAAAACTACAATCCTGCAGCCTGCAGAACAAGAACCACATTCACAGAAATATAGACAAGATGAAAAGGCAGAGGGTTATATACCAGATGAAGGAACAAGATGAAAGCCCAGAAAAACAACTAAATGAAGTGGAGATAGGTAACCTTCCAGAAAAAGAATTCAGAAAAATGATAGTGAAAAAGATCCAGGACCTCAGAAAAAGAAGGGAGGCAAAGATCAAGAAGATGCAAGAAATGTTTAACAAAGATCTAGAAGAATTAAAGAAAGAACAGAGATGAACAATACAATAACTGAAATGAAAACTGCACTAGAAGGAATCAATAGCAGAGTAACTGAGGCAGAAGAATGGATAGGTGACCTGGAAGACGGAATGGTGGAATTCACTGTTGTGGAACAGAATAAAGAAAAAAGAATGAAAAGAAATGAAGACAGCCTAAGAGACCTCTGGGACAACATTAAATGTAACAACATTCACATTATAGGGGTCCCAGAAAGAGAAGAGAGAGAGAAAGGACCAGAGAAAATATTTGAAGAGATAATAGTTGAAAACTTCCCTAACACAGGAAAGGAAATAGGCAACTAACTCCAGGAAGTGCAGAGTCCCATACAGGATAAAGCCACAGAGAAACACACCGAGACACATAGTAATCAAATTGGCAAAAAATTAAAGACAAAGAAAAATTATTGAAAGCAACAAGGGAAAAATGGCAAATAACATGCAAGGGAACTCCCATAAGGTTAACAGCTGATTTCTCAGCATAAACTCTACAAGCCAGAAGGGAGTGGCATGATATACTTAAAGTGATGAAAGGGAAGAAACTACAACTAAGATTACTCTACCTGGCAAGGATCTCATTCAGATTTGATGGAGAAATCAAAAGCTTTACAGATAAGCAAAAGCTAAGAGAATTCAGCACCACCAAACCAGCTCTACAACAAATGCTAAAGGATCTTCTCTAAGTGGGGAACACAAGAGAAGAAAAGGACCTACAAAAACAAAGCCAAAACAATTAAGAAAATGGTAATAGGAACATACATATCAATAATTACCTTAAACGTGAATGGATTAAATGCTCCAACAAAAAGACACAGGCTTGCTGAATGGATACAGAAACAAGACCCATATATATGCTGCATACAAGAGAACCACTTCAGACCTAGGGACACATACAGACTGAAAATGGTGGGGGAGGAAGATATTCCATGCAAATGGAAATCAAAAGAAAGCTGGAGTAGCAATACTGATATCAGATAAAATAGATTTTAAAATAAAGAATGTTACATGAGTCAAGGAAGGACACTACATAATGATCAAGTGATCAATACAAGAAGAAGATATAACAATTATAAATATATATGCACCCAACATAGGGACACCTCAATAAATAAGGGAACTTCTAACAGCTATAAAAGGATATCGACAGTAACACAATAATACGGGGGGGACTTTAAGACTTAACTTACACCAATGGACAGACCATCCAAACAGAAAATTAATAAGGAAACACAAGCTTTAAATGACACAATAAACCAGAAAGATTTAATTGATATTTATAGGACATTCCATTCAAAAACAGCAGATTACACTTTCTTCTCAGGAGCACATGGAACATTCTCCAGGATAGATCACATCTTGGGTCACAAATCAAGCCTCAGTAAATTTAAGAAAATTAAAATCATATCAAGCATCTTTTCTGACCACAACACTATGAGATTAGAAATCAACTACAGTGAACAAATGTAAAAAAACACAAACACATAGAGGCTAAACAATACATTGCTAAATAACCAACAGATCACTGAAGAAATCAAAGAGGAAATCAAAAAGTACCTAGAGACAAATGTCAATGAAAACACAAAGATCTAAAACCTATGGGATGCAGCAAAAGCAGTTCTAAGAGGGATGTTTATAGCAATACAAGCCTACCTCAAGAAGCAACAAAAATCTCAAATAAACAATCTAAACTTACACCTAAAGGAAGTAGAGAAAGAAGGACAAACAAAACCCAAAGTTAGTAGAAGGAAAGAAATCATAAATATCAGAGCAGAAATAAATGAAATAGAAACAAAGAAAAAAATAGCCATGTTCAATAAAACTAAAAGCTGGTTCTTTGAGAAGATAAACAAAATTGATAAAGCATTATCCCAACTCATCAAGAAAAAGAGGGAGAGGACACAAATCGTTAAATTTAGAAATGAAAAAGGAGAAGCTACCACAGACACCGCAGAAATACAAGGCATCCTAAGAGACTACTACAAGCAACTCTATGCCAATGAAATGGACAACCTGGAAGAAATGGACAAATTCTTAGAAAGGTATAACCTTCCAAGACTGAACCAGGAAGAAATAGAAAATGTGAACAGACCAATCCCAAGTAATGAAATTGAAACTGTGATTAAAAATCTTCCAACAAACAAAAGTCCAGGACCAGATGGCTTCACAGGTGAATTCTATCAAACATTTAGAGAAGAGCTAACACCCATCCTTCCCAAACTCTTCCAAAAATTTGCAGAGGAAGGAACACTCCCAAACTCATTCTATGAGGCCACCATCACCCTGATACCAAAACCAACAAAGATAATACAAAGAAAATTACAGACCAATATCACTAATGAATATAGATGCAAAAATCCTCAACAAAATACTAGAAAACAGAATCCAACAACACATTAAAAAGATAATACATCATGATCAAGTAGGATTTATCCCAGGGATGTAAGAATTCTTCAATATATGCAAATCAATCAATGTGATACACCATATTAACAAATTGAAGAAGAAAACCATATGAGCATCTCAATAGGTGCAAAAAAAAGCTTTTGACAAAATTCAACACCCATTTATGATAAAAACTCTCCAGAAAGTGGGCATAGAGGGAAACTACCTCAACATAATAAAGGCCATATATGAGAAGCTCACAGCAAACATCATTCTAAATGGTGAAAAACTGAAAGCATTTCCTCTAAGATCAGGAACAAGACAAGGATTCCCACTCTTACCACTATTATTTAACATAGTTTTGGAAGTCATAACCATGTCAATTAGAGAAGATAAAGAAATAAAAGGAATACAAATTAGAAAAGAAGTCATACTCTCACTGTTTGCAGATGACATGACACTATACATAGAGAATCCTAAAGATGTCACCAGGAAACTACTAGAGCTAATCAATGAATTTGGTACAGTAGCAGGATACAAAATTAATGCACAGAAATCTCTTGCATTCCTATACACTAATGATGAAAAATCTGAAAGAGAAATGAAGGAAACATCCCCATTTACCATTGCAACAAAAATAATAAGGTACCTAGGAATAAACCTACCTAGGGAGACAAAAAAACCTGTATGCAGAAACCTATAAGACACTGATGAAAGAAATTAAAGAGGATACTAACAGATGGAAAGATATCCCATGTTCTTGGATTGGAAGAATCAATATTGTGAAAATGACTATACTACCCAAAGCGATCTACAGATTCAATGCAATCCCTGTCAAATTACCAATGGCATTTTTTACAGAACTAGAACAAAAAAATCTTAAAATGTGTATGGAGACACAAAAGACCCCAAATAGCCAAAGCAGTGCTGAGGGAAAAAAACGGAGCTGGAGGAATCAGACTCCCGGACTTCAGACTATACTACAAAGGTACAGTAATAAGGACAATATGGTACTGGCACAAAAACAGAAATATAGATCAATGGAACAGGATAGATAACCCAGAGATAAACCCACACACCTATGGTCAACTAATCTATGACAAAGGAGACAAGGATATACAATGGAGAAAAGACAGTCCCTTCAATAAATAGTGCTGGGAAAACTGTACAGCTACATGTAAAGCAATGAAATTAGAACACTCCCTAACACCATACACAAAAATAAACTCAAAATGGATTAGAGACCTAAATATAAGTCCAGACACTATAAAACTCTTAGAGGAAAACATAGGAAGAACACTGTGTGACATAAATCACAGCAAGATGTTTTTCGATCCACCTCCTAGAGTAATGGAAATAAAAACAAAAGTAAACATATGGGACCTAATGAAACTTAAAAGTTTTTGCACAGCAAAGGAAACTACAAACAAGACGAAAAGACAACCCTCAAATGGGAGAAAATATTTGCAAACCAATCAATGGACAAAGGATTAATCTCCAAAATATATAAACAGCTCATGCAGCTCAATATCCAAAAAACAAAAAACCCAATCCAAAAATGGGCCGAAGGGTGGTGCAGTGGTTGAGAGTCCGCCTGCTGATGCAGGGGACACAGGTTCATGCCCCGGTCTGGGAAGATCCCACATGCCGCAGAGTGGCTGGGCCCGTGAGCCATGGCCACTGAGCCTGTGCGTCCAGAGCCTGTGCTCCACAACGGGAGAGGCCACAGCAGTGAGAGGCCCACGTTCCGCAAAAAAAATAAATAAATAAAAATTAAAAATGGGCCAAAGACCTAAATAGACATTTCTCCAAAGAATACCTACAGGTGGGCAAGAAGCACATGAAAAGCTGTTCAACATCATTAATCATTAGAGAAATGCAAATCAAACTACAATGAGGTATCACCTCACACCAGTTAGAATGGGCATCATCAGAACAATCTACAAACAACAAATGCTGGACAGCGTGTGGAGAAAAGGGAACTCTCTTAATCTGTTGGTGGGAATGTAAATTGATACAGCCACTATGGAGCACAGTATGGAGGTTCCTTAGAAAACTACAAATAGAACTACCATATGACCCAGCAATCTCACTGCTGGACATATACTCAGAGAAAACCATAATTCAAAAAGACACATGCACCCCAATGTTCATTGCAGCACTATTTACAATAGCCAGGTCATGGAAGCAACCTAAATGCCTATCGACAGATGAATGGTTAAAGAAGTGGTACATATATACAGTGGAATATTACTCAGCCTTAAAAAGGAATGAAATTGGGTCATTTGTAGACACATGGATGGATCTAGAGACTGTCATACTGAGTAAAGTAAGTCAGGAAGAGAAAAACAAATATTGTATATTAACGCATATATGTGGAACCTAGAAAAATGATACATATGAACTAGTTTTCAGGGCAGAAATAGAGACCCAGATGTAGAGAGTAAATGTATGGACACCAAGGGGGGAAAGGGGTGGGGGTGGGTGGGTGGTGTGATGAATTGGGAGATTGGGATTGACATATATACACTAATATGTATAAAATGGATTACTAATAAGAAGCTGCACTATAAAAAAAGACAATAAAATTCAAAAATTAAAAAAAAAAGAATGTTGCCTATAGCCTGAAATATTCAGGAGAGCCCATTCTCAAGGCTCTGACCTTTAAGCATATAACACTCTTCCATTCATACACAGATAAAAAGTTGCAGAATAGAGAATAACATTTGTCTTGTTGGAGGTTTACAGGAACATTGTGACCTGACCTATGAGGACAGTTGCCAGAACAAAGGATTCCCACACCAAGAAGTTTGCAACTACCAACCACGTCCCTTCCTCACCTTGCCTTTAAAAATGCTTTGCTGAAACCCTTTGGAAAGTTAGGGATTTGGGGAAGCATGAGCCACCCATTCTCCTTGCATGGCCCTTCAATAAACCTATCTCTGCTCCAAACTCCAATGTTTTGGTTTATTTGACTTCATTGTGCATCAGGCATGTAAACTTATGCTTGGTAACAGCAGGAGGCCTGATCTCCTTCATCCTTTCTGGACTACCTCTTTGCTTCCCTTTTGCAGCCTTTCCTGGAAGATCTTTTCTCACTCTCTCCAACTCTTAAGGACACGAGAGTTGGGCACCTGGGAGCATTCATAGAATGATAAAACTCCACCTTTGCCTAAAGGAAAGTGGGACTGATTGTGGAGAGGACACCTGACCTTGGACAGTTCTAGCCTATGCCTGGAAGGGCCTCTCCCCATTCTGGGAATCTCTCTGAGCCCACATCACCTTTGTCCCTTCTCAGTGTCCTGGCTTTGTTCTGCTCACTTCATAGGCTTTAATTTTGCCTCTACCCTTTCCTCTGGTTACATTACAACAAATCTTCCTCATCTACTCTGGCAAAACCACTCAAGCTGGACAGTGAATGAGGGGGTGGAAAAGGAGTTCCTTCATTGCCTCCACCTCCTCCCACGTACACATTTTATAATTTTACAAAATTAAATATTTCTATGTAATTTATAATGGCTAATATTCAATTCAATAGTGTGCCACAATTTCTTAAACTTATCTGGCTTGTTGACTGTCTGTATTATTATTATTTTCATTTTAGGAAAGATAGGAATAAAAACTCTTGTAAATTAATAGTTAAAAATGCTCAGGATTGTTTGCAATGGTGTTGTTGTTTTCATTTTAAGAAAATCAGGAAGTACTTCTTTCTGTGAAAAGGCTGGCAGCGAAGAACTAGTTACAAATTTCCTATATTCTCGAAGTAACCAGTTGGCTTAGAGACCCAGAATATGAATACCAAGTGGCCTTATTCAAGTTCCAGGTAAACTACATATGACAGTGTTTAGCACATCCTTAGAAAAGCAGCAATACATTGATATCCAGTCTAAACCTGATTAAAGAGAAAACTTTTCAAAAGATTTAGTAAGTGACAATATCACAAATTTTTCCAAGTGTCTTCCTAATTCTCTGTCCTTTCATTGCTCTCAGGAGAAGGCAGAATTTTTATTTTATCATCACTAAATGATTTACTCACTTTTTGAAAATATATAGCATCACCAGCTTAGGTTTGAAAAATAATGTCATCTAAACCTTCAGTATCAGAGGGACTGATTACTTTCAAAGAGAGGCTGAGAATAACCAGAGAATATTTACATGATGATCTATGGGATAGGAAACCAAAGGAGAATTCACAATATAAGCTGGCAAAGAGAACTGAAAAGCTTCGACCAAAGGTATGTGGAAAAATGAGAAGAGTGATATTTTATGTCACTTGTCAATAACAAACTGACTATAAGAAAGTGACTGATCCTTGACTTGGAGTCTGCAAATTTGGGACGCTTCCCCTCACTGGACATACCTGTATGTTTAGTCTTTTGATGGAGGAAATATGGTAATTGCTGATAATCAACCAAAAAAGTAGGATTATATCATTTTTTACATTCTTTAATTCCAGTTAATTATTATGTCTAGTCTTACCTATCTCCAATTGTCTGAATGTGTGTGTGCTGAAAATCCCTGGGAACCTACCCTTTTCATTATTCTCTTTTCCCCTTTCTCTAAGAGCTCAGGTGGTCCACTAAGAAAATCCACTCCCTCCATGCTTCTGAGACCCCTTCCTGAGGTTTGTTGATAGTGATCACACTCTAAGATCCTGGAGAGTTTATAACTCATGTAATACTATATCCACTTTGCTGTAATTATGGTTCAAAGATGCACAGTAATTCAGGCTTCGAGCAACAGCCCATGACATTTTCCTGACCATAGTGATATGCTCAGTTTTGTCTAAAAAGGCAGGAGGAAGTCAGTATTATTCTTTTATCAGTTGAGGAAATAATATATGTTCTACTGATATTGTTAAGGAAACAGTAGCCCCAGCTGCTGCTGGCAACTCTCTTGAGCTATGAAAAGAAGGAAGCCAGTAGAGGAATAAAGGATACAGATAAAAGAGAATGTAGACAGGAGAACCCAAGAGAAATGACACTTGAGCCCTGGTCAAACTGAGCTCAAAGCCTTCCTCACTGCTAGATTTTTCAGTAATGTGGTCCAGTAAATACCTTAAATTTTTGAGCCAAATCATTCTGGGATTTTTCTTACTTTCAACTTCAAATGTCATATCTAACACAATGGGTTCTCCAACAGGAAGGATAGGATCTGGTCCCCACAGCTGGAGTGGCTCACCTGCCATCAAAGGGAGAACTCAACTAAAATAGAAACTGACACAAGCACAATTACTGTGAACTTTTCAAACCCATGTTGTGACTTTAAACAGGGAAGAAAATCAAAACGTCTGACATTGTGCAATCATAAATTCATTGAAACTGATGTTTGGTGTTTCCATCAAAAATGCTGAAGGAATATTTAGTCAAGGCAGTCAATCATAGAAAGAACAAATGACATTTAACAAACATTAAAAGAAAAAGACACGATTCTTTTCATCTCTTTATTTAAGAAGCAATACCCTTACATGGCAAGACTGTAGTGTTCTTGGCCCATATGGAAAATTTTGTCAGTGTTCTCATAGAATAAATGTTTTTTTCCAGATTATGGAAAATCTGACCAAAACCATTTTTTCCAAAATGGAAGCTTGTGGCGAGGGTGGGATGATGATAAGGGGAGAAGGTAGATTAGTGGTCTTGAAATATGCAGATGCATGAAAAGTCTGGGTCTTGCCATCAGTTAGGTGAGGGGAACTTCTTCAAAAAAGCATCATTTTTTTTTATGTACTAAAAAACATGTATTCTTGAACAGTGATTTGGATGGAAGTAGTATTCTGAGAAACTTTTTTTTTTTAGGATAATGAAGCTATTTTAGTATTATTTAAAATAAGAACAACCTTTAAAACGTATGAAGTGGGCAATAGGGGAGAAGCACGCCTTCCTGAGAAGGGTCCTCCGAGAAGGGTCTTCTCAGGGGCAAAGGCAGCAAGGGTGGGTGGGCAGGAGGGAGTGCAGGCCTGGACGTCAGCAGTGCTTCCTCGGGGCAGACTCTGCAGGTAGGAGAGGTGGCTCTGGGGCTTGGCAGCTCCTGGCTGGAGTGGAGGGAGCTGGCCTGGTGGTCCGTGCCAGTGACTCAGGCAGGGGTGGGGTAGGGCAGGGGTCAGCTGGGTAAAAGAAATGTGAGTTTGAGTGTCAGGAGGAGGTGGCCTTGGCTCTCAGGACTCAAGGGGGACGTCAGGCTGCAGGAGGCCCAAACCCGGGAGTGCTGATCCGCCCCCATCTCTCCAGCGAGGCTCTGTGACTGTGCCCTGGGTGGGTGGGGGGTGGGGGTGGGGGCTCACAGCAGGGTGGGCGGCAGACAGAGAAGTCTCAGGCAGGGCTGCTGGTCAGGCCGGGGCTCAGTGTCCTCTTCTCGGAGGCGCTTGCACCTGGAGCAGATGCTTCTTCTCAAAGGCCCCGGCCTGGGCACAAAGACAGGGACCACTCCATTCCTCATCACGGGCCGGAAGGCCGACAGCCTGGGCTCGGGGCTCTCAGACCTAAGAGGCCCGTCGAGCCGCCTTTGTCCTTCCTCGCATCGGCTGAGGGCCCTCAGCGCGCGGTCTCCTTGGCACAGGTGTCCGGGGACTCCTGGCTGGGCGGACACGTGGACAAGCTGCTTAGGCTTTCAACGGGGGGCGGTACGGATGTCCACCAGGCTCTGCGTGTGGCAGGAGAGGCGGGCGTTCCACTGGGACCTCATCGTGAAACCGTTGCCATGGCCGGAAAACCCCAGCCCCGAGGAGGTGCGGAGGGGCGGCCCGCTGGGAAGGCGTGTCCAGCCCTGGGGCGCCGAGGACCCGCGGACCAGGTAGTACTTCCAGCTGCGCAGGACGGCGGGGAGCGGCTGCCTGCTGCGGAACCAGAGCCCGCGATCCTGGCGGCGGTGCCGGCGGTAGCACAGGATTGGGCGCCCGTCCCGGCCCATCAGGAGGCAGGTGCCGCGGGCGGCCCGGTCCATGGGAACCATGGGGACCGGCGCTTCCGGGCGTGGGCTGGCTGCGTGGCCTTGGCCGTGCCCAGGTACATGCTCAGGTAGCTGTCCATGCTCGCGGGTCAGCGGGGTCGGACCTTCGACGGGCTTTGGCTTCTGGGAGGCCCCGAAGTCAGCAGACGTGAAGCTTACGGCGCTGAGGCAACCGTTGGCATCGGGGTGTGGGACGGTTCGTGGGGCGTCGGAACCTCTGGGCACGAGGTCCTGCGCGCGCCAGGCCGGGGCCTCGCGGACCCGCCCGGGGCCTCGCGACCCCGGGGCCTCACGGACCCGGGGCCTCGCGGGGCGCCCCTGTGTTCTGAGCACAGGGGATCCTTCAGCTCCCACTGCTGGCCCAGGCGCTTGGCTCTGGGTGGCGGGGGAGCCCTCCACTTTTTGCCCTTGACATTTAAAGGGAGAAAATATAATAATTTGTACCAGGTCCTGAAAATTGACTGAAGGGCACTCTCTTTCATTACTGTAAAAATGAACAAAATGCACTTGAATGCTCCTTTAAGGAAAAAGAGCGAATTTACTTGTATTTCTACAGAGGCTGTGTACTTCTTCTAGAGTGGCTGCTAATGTCACTTTTTGTAATTTTATTCTTTTTTTTTTAACATCTTTATTGGGGTATAATTGCTTTACAATGGTGTGTTAGTTTCTGCTTTACAACAAAGTGAATCAGTAATACATATACATATGTCCCCATATCTCTTCCCTCTTGCGTCTCCCTCCCTCCCACCCTCCCTATCCCACCCCTCCAGGCGGTCACAAAGCACCAAGCCGATATCCCTGTGCCCTGCGGCTGCTTCCCACAAGCTATCTACTTTACCCATGCCTCTCTCTCTCGCCCTGTCACAGCTCACCCTTCCCCCTCCCCATACCCTCAAGTCCGTTCTCCAGTAGGTCTGTGTCTTTATTCCTGTCTTACTCCTAGGTTCTTCATGACATTTTTTTTTCTTAAATTCCATGTATGTGTGTTAGCATACGGTATTTGTCTTTCTCTTTCTGACTTACTTCACTCTGTATGACAGACTAAAAAAGCATCATTTTTTAAATACAGAAAATGTTTGTATATTTTGGAGACTAATCCTTTGTCAGTTGCTTCATTTGCAAATATTTTCTCCCATTCTGAGTGTTGTCCCTTCATCTTGTTTATGGTTTCCTTTGCTGTGCAAAAGCTTCATTAGGTTCCACTTCTATATATTTTTTTTTACTTCCCTTACTCTAGGAGGTGGGTCAAAAAGTATCTTGCTGTGATTTATGTCATAGAGTGTTCTGCCTATGTTTTCGTCTAAGAGTTTTATAGTGTCTGGCCTTACATTTAGGCCTTTAATCACATCTTTATTAGAGTATAAATGTTTTACAATGTTGTGTTAGTTTCTGCTGTACAACAAAGTGAATCAGCTATATGTATACATATATCCTCATATCCCTTCCCTCTTGAGCCTCCTTTCTACCCTCCATATCCCATCTCTCTAGGTCGTCACAAAACACCAAGCTGATCTCCCTGTACTATGCAGCAGCTTCTCACTAGCCATCCATTTTACATTTGGTAGTGTATATATGTCAATGCTACTCTTCATCCCAGCTTCCCCTTCCCCACCCGTGCTCTCAAGTCCATTATCTAAGCCTCTGTCTTTATTCCTGCCTGGCCACTATGTTCATCAGTACCGCTTTTTAAATTTCCGTATATATGTGTTAGCATATGGTGTTTGTTTTTCTCTTTCTGACTTATTTCACTCTGTATGACAGATTCTAGGTCCATCCACCTCACTACAAAAAACTCAATTTCATTCCTTTTTATGGCTGAGTAATATTCCATTGTATATATGTGCCACATCTTCTTTATCCATTCATCTGTTGATGGACATTTAGGTTGCTTCCATGGAAAAAAATAAGTTAAGAGAAATCCTGCCAGACAATAAGTTGCACAAATCCAGTCCTGAATGGAGTCAGAGTGTTTTAAGAGGACCTTCTGGGGTTTGTTCTCCCAAGTGCCTTCTAGGGACAGGGCAACATGTAGTTAAATGGACTCATGCCAATCGACCATGGCAAGGGAAGTATAGAAGCTGAAATTGTACAACAATTAGAAAGATTACCTTTTTTCTGTCAAAAAATTTTTTTTGCCTTTAAAAATATATATATATATATTTATTTATTTATTTATATATGGCTGTGTTGGCTCTTCATTTTTGTGCAAAGGCTTTCTATAGTTGCAGCAAGTGGGGGCCACTCCTCATTGTGGTGTGCGGGCCTCTCACTATCGCGGCCTCTCTTGTTGTGGAGCACAGGCTCCAGATGCACAGGCTCAGTAATTGTGGCTTATGGGGCTAGTTGCTCTGTAGCATGTGGGATCTTCCCAGACCACCACTCGAACCCCTGTCCCCTGCATTGGCAGGCAGATTCTCAACCACCGCACCACCAGGGAAGCCCTGTGACATCCTTCTTAACAATATATTTATGGATCTGTCTCCTCATACAAGTGAAACAAAAGCAAAAATAATCAAATGCGACTAAGACAAAATAAAAAGCTTTTCCACAGTGAAGGAAACTATCAACAAAACAGAAAAACGCCTTCTAACTGCGAGAAAATATTTGCAATAGGGGGTCAATGTCCAACATACTCGAAGAACTTATACAACTCAACATCAACAAAAATCAAGTACTCTGATTAAAAAATGGGCAGAGGATCTGAGTAGATATTTTTCCAAAGAAGACAGCCAACAGGCATATGAAAAGATACTTAGCATCACTAACCATCATGGAAATGCAAATCAAAACCACAATAAGGCACCACCTCACACCTGGCATAATGGGTATCATCAAAAAGACAACAAATTACAAGTGTTGGTGAGGAGGTGGAGAAAAGAGCGCTCATGCACAGTTGGTGGGTATGTAATTGGTACAGCCACTATGGAAAACATTATTTCACAAAATTAAAACTAGGACTGCCAGGTAATCCAGCAAATTCACCTCTGGGTGTTTACCTGAAGAAAAGAAAAACACTAATTTGAAAAGATAGGTACACTCCAATGTTCATTGCTGCATTATTTACAATGGCTAATGCACAGAATAAACCTAACTATTCATCAACATATTAATGGATAAAGAAGATGAAGAATATATATTTTATATGTATAAAATTTATATAATAGAATATTACTTAGACACAAAAAAAACTGAAAGACTTTGTGACAATATGTATAAATCTAGAGGGTTTTGTGCCAAGTGAATTAAATCAGACAGAGAAAGACAAATACAATATAACCTTACTTATATGTGAATTCTAAAATATAAAACAAACAAATGAAAAGAAATAAAAGCATTCATAGATACAGAGAACAAACAGGAAGTTGCCAGTGGTAAGGGATGTGAAATATGGGAAGGGGATTAAGAGGTGCAAACCTCCAGTTATAAAATAAATAAGCCATGGGGATGCAATATATAGGAATATGGTCAATAATATTATAATAACTTTGTATGGGGACAGATGATTACTAGACTTATCATGCTGATCATTTTATAATGTATGCAAATATCCAATCATTATGTAGTACAGCTGAAACTAATGTAATATTGTATGTCAATAATATTTCAATTAGAATTATCAGTAATACTGTATCAGTATGGTTCATCAGTTGTATCAAGTGGTAAGTCCCTGTATTACCATTTCAATAATTCCATACATCTAAAACTATTCTAAGAATTAAAGCCTTTTTAAAAATGAATTACTAAAATTGAAATATAAAAAAGAGTTACATATGTTAAGAAACCATTTATAAAATTTTAGATTTCATAGACAAAACTAATCTGCCAAATTGCTATAAAAACTTCTAAAATTTTACCCTGGATTTCTGTAGTTATCTTGCACAGGTATGGCAACAAACAGTTTGAGGACGAGCAGCATTTCATGGACCACACAATTAGTTCCTTATCCCTATAGTTGCTGAATGGTATCACTTTCCTGAGTACTTGCAAGAAATGCCCAGTGGGTTTTCTGTCCTGTGTCCTGGAAACATGCTCTGGCCTCAGTCGGGACTAGAGTTGGGAAGGCTTAATATCCTGTGGGGTCTCTACTCATATTTTTTGAATAAATAAAAAAAGTGAATAAATGATGATTTATTTGAAAAGAACCACTTACATGAGTGAAGACGGTTGAAATTTTCATTGAACCTAAATATTTTTAGACCATTATACTACTCACTACCTCATTTCCGACACATTCTCAGCCTCATATCTTGTGTAAAAATATTTGGCCAATTGCCCCATCTGAAATGGGGATGTCACCTTGGTCAAAATCTTCTATGTGGGCCAAGAGCCACTCAGCATTGCTACATAGGTATATTTGCCAGATAAAATAGAGGACTCCTAGCTAAATTTGAATTTCAGATAAGCCACAAATAGTTTCTTGGTATTAGTGTATATCAAATATTACATCTTTGCTCAACTTGACAGATATTGCATATTTGCCAAATCTGGTGATACTACATATGGAGGTTTTCATTCTTAAATAAATAGATCAGATGAATTGACAGTGTCTACTTTCCTTAATTGACATTTAGCAAGTTTCCTATACCCTTTTAAGATAGGCAATCTTTCTTCAAAGAGAGAATCACCCATTACATCTGAAACTAGGTAAAAGTGTATCTTTTCCTTTCCGTAAGGAATTTTTTCTATTATTATCTGTCAGAGTTAGGAAGTATTTTCCCTTTATTCTCTACAAGCCTGTATATAATATTTAAAATATGTGTTTTGGGGTAGTTTGGTAGGACTCTTCCAAAAACACTCTAGACCTAAACTTTTCTTTGTAAGAATGTATTTTTAATATAGATTAATTTTTTAAGATAGATATAGTAGATTTTAAGATTTTCTTGATTTCCTCTAGAAGAATTCAGAATTTTTCAACCTAGATATTGAAAGAAAAAAAAAAAAAAGCTCGTTTAGGGATGGCACGATTAAAAAAAAACAATAATGACAATGATTCCAGGCACTCTGTATTAAATCCAGGATCTCGGCAGTAGTGGTGCTCCATAGTTCCTTGATTGTGTTCCACTTTTATTACAGCTTTATTGAGGAATAGTTGGTAAATACAGATATCTGTACATAATGTATATAACTTGGATAATTTGGACATATGTATACATATGTGTTACCATCATTGCAAACAAGGTAGTAAATATATCCATCACCTTTGAAAGTTTCCTTGTGTCCCGCTTCTTGGTTTGTTTCTTTGTTTCTGTGGTAACAACACTTAACATGAGAACTACACTCCTAATAGTTTCTTTTTTTTTAGACAGTTTTTTAAGTGCACAATATCTTATTGCTAACTATAGCCACTGTGTTGTACCACAGATTCCGTAAGCTTTTTCTATATCTATTGATGATTGTGTGCTATTTACCCTTTATTCTATTAATGTGATGTACACTGTTGATTGATTTGCATATGTTGAACCACACTTGCATCCGAGGAATAAGAACCACTTGTTCAGGGTGTATTATACATTCAATGTTCTGTTGAATTCGAGTTGCTAATACTTTGTTGAGGATATTTTCAACCATGTATATCAAGAATATTGACCTGAAGAGTTCCTTATTTATGGTGTCTTTATCTGAACATATTTCAGAATGGTTACTTATCTCTTCACTATAAGAATCTGGTGGGTTCTCAGAAAGAAAAAGCCATGAGAGAGTGGAGACTCCCTAGACAGGGGCCTCCAGGAGTCTCTCACTCATAAAGCCAATCCACACTCAGCATCCAACAAGTTGTCCAAATTGCAATTTCATGTTTCTAAAAGTTTATAGATCTAGCAGTTCTGATCCAAGTAAGCAGAAATGAGAAGGTATCTATGTAATGGGGTGCCTCGGCAGATTGCCCAAGAAAAGGAGATTACCCCAGGAAAAGTTGTTGGTGCTAAAATTATTCAGATTTTTTCCTGTTTTAATAAAGAGAGTGACAACTGCCAATGATCTGCATGTCAGTCCAAGTAATTTATTCTTGACTATATTTTATAGAAGTCATGATCCAAGGTGGATCTCACATTAAAGAAAAGGAATAGATCCTTCATGATCCTTCACAGCAAATGATTTCAGAAGTGCATTCTATAATAAATAGCATGGGACCACACGAAGGCTGCTTGTGTCATACCATCAGGAGGAATGGGCAGTATAGTGTGTGGGGAAGCAATGCCTTTGTATAACACAACCCAATTCCTAAGGGAACAGGACCTACATACTCATCACAAATACACTGGTGGGAATGTACATTCAGTCATTTTCCAAGGAAATTGGATGAAACTTGACAGAGGCCACCCCTAGATTCTTCCCATACAAACTTCTTCCTCAGAGCCTTGTTATAAGACAAGAGCACAGAAGCAGGTAAGTTTGGAATAAGATATTTATTACTGTTCTACAAGACCTCAGGCCATGCTATGCATACACACACACACACACACACACACACACACACACACATGCCTGAAATGAGGCTGAGAGACAGGGAAGGCCAGAATGAGGGGGTCAGGTTGGGGGTGTGGGGAGGATTCCCCTTTCCGGGATAGGTCTTCACTCTTGGTTCCAAGTCCATGATGAGCTGCACACCAGACTCAGGCTAGTGACTTCCCATCTGACTTAGCCCTTGAACTTGCAGACATAGGGTAAGTTCACAGAACAGTTATAATCTCTCCACTTCAGAAAGTCTGAAGAGACAGAAGAGCTCAAGTGAATGAGGCTGGTGAGAAACCAATGGGGACACATCCCAGCTTCTGGCCTAGGACTCAAACGCTCTCCCTCAAATTCACCAGGGTCCCACTCCAGGGGAAAGAGAGAGAAAGAAAGGAGAGGTGAGAGGGGATGGGAACAGATGAGCAGTTCCATCCCAGGGGGATTCTCTGAAGACCAGACCCAGAAATAGGGGATGAGGGGATGGAAAAGGCTGGAAAGAAGTGACCTCCTCTGTTTCCTACCTGAGCTTCTGGACAGGCTCCCACAATAGCCAGGGGATGAGCTGGTGGAGGGATCTGTCTCCCAGGCAACGTAATTGAGCACATCAGTGCTACTCCACTCCCATCCACTGCCATTGGGCTCAGAGCCCTATAGAGCAGAGGATGGAGTCAGGTGAAGTGGAAAGGCCTTTAGAGGTCTCCTGGCACGATTCCCTCAGCTGGAACACCTGCTACCCTCCCCAGCATCATGGAATTAGTTCTGCTCTACCAGGTGAGGCCCAACAGCTCTCCTCTGGGAAACAATCCCTAACTCTTTGCTTCTATTGGCAAATTCAAAAGTCAATAATCACAAAGACGAATAGAAGCCCTCAGAGTAACTTGACACTGTGTGAACTACATTTGGTGGTGCATTTGTGATTACCCTCTGAACCTCCAAGACAACATATGTTTTATAAGGGAAAAATGCATCAATCCTAAATACTCATTTAGCACTTGCTAAGGGCAGCATGTACAGACTCAGGGATGCACAGCAAACTGAATCAAGACGTGGTGTGTGAACTGTGTAAAAGCTTGACAAGAGGCAGATTAACCTTAGCTGGAGACTGGAGACCTGCACAGAACTCAGCTCTGCAGCTGGTCTCAAGGCCCTCCATTCTCCAATTACCCCCTTGACCTCCAAGCTCTAGGGATCTCTACGTTATTTCCTAGGCAGGCACAGGGGACAGCGAGCAGGCCTGGGTGGCCATAGCATCCTGGGAGGTAACAGACTAGAGAGGATGTAAGTGTACCTCTGTGGGGTCATGGAGCCCAATCCAGACGTCTGAGACAGTTTTCAAGTTGTTCTTGACCAGGGCGGCCACGAAGGATCCCTCAGCCCCACTGAGCACAGACACAAGTTCTCCTGAGGATCTCTTCTGGCAAGCCATCTGTGTGGAGAAGGGAGAGACTGGGGAGGAGCTTGAGACCCTCACTGAGGGAAGGGCAGGGACAAGGTAGGTGAGAAGGGGTTGTGTTTGCAAAAGATGAGGTGCTCATTCCCACCCTCAAGAAACTCTAGAGAATGGAACTCCCAGCCCCCAAACCCTGTCTCTAATTTGCTTCTCCTTACCAGCCCGAACTGCAAATCCCAGCACTCACGTTTGCATTCATCCAGGTTTTAGGTGTTGTAAACAAGGCATAGCAGTAGGACGCATAGGCCATGGAGCCTCTCGGACAGCTGATCCGTGCAGAGGGCAGTTTCTTCTGGGAATCTTCCCCTGGCGAGGAAGAAATAAAGGAGAGGGATGGGGCAAAATAGAGAGAGGGGATTGGAGTGGGGAGGTGACCTTGAGGAATATCTGTGGTGCCACAGCTTGAGGCAGTGACACCAAACTCCTGACTGCCTGTCACCAGTGTCAATATTTCCAGGAGTTTTTCTTAATCATAAAGTAGACCTAGTAATTGGGAGATGGTCTGTTTTCTTTTTATTCATCTGCCTTATTCAAAAGTCCAAGCCTTCTCCTCGTCTTGGCTGACTGTTTCTACACTGGATCCTCCAGTCATTCTCCTTCTACTCATCTCATTACTGACACTCTATGCTTTCCCTCCTTAATATACCCACATAAATTAGACTCTACTGAAAATTGAGAATCATCTCATCCCACTGTTACTGGACCACTGTGGTACCTCCCACCACTAGTCACCCAGAAGGAAGGGTGATGATGCAGGAATTGCAGGCAGTGTTGTTGTGTGGGGATGTACCATTACCACGGGAGGCACACAGGAGCTTTCCTCCTCTTCTTGGCCCTGAGCAAACACTGGGAACCCAGTGCTAGAGGCAGAAAAGTCTCACCTTGGACTTGAGACAGGAGCATCAGGCAGGAGAGCAGCATCCAGGACAGGCTGGGGGCGCCCATGGAAGACATCATTTTGTCTGTGATGTGCGGAGACAACCAGAGAACTAAAAAAAGGGTGGTCAGAGAGAGACTATGAGAAACCCCCTGTTGTACCTCTTGTCTTTTCCTCTGTCTAGTTCTTTAGGAATAAATCCATCTTGATGGCTTCCATCCCCTTCCATAGTTCTGGAAAGAATCTGAAAATCTATATATCCTACTACACCTGGGGCCTCCCAGGACTGCCTTTGCCTGCTCTCAGAGCTCCTGCATTCTCTGAGGACAGGGATCCTTGTATACCTTCCCTGAAATATGTGAGGTGAAACCCCTGTCAGGGGTGTCATCTTGTCTCAGCACCTACTTACTTCTCTTGCAAGGGATCTGCACTGGTTTGTCGGGGCAGAAAAGACTGGGTTTTTATAAGAGGATTTGAGGGAGGGGCACTGAAATGAATAGCAGGATCGGGGAGCCAGGACAGGGGTCATGGGAAGGGCCTGGCTTTGGTTCAAGGAGATTCCCGCCATGGGGAGGAGTCTCTTCCCAGCAAAGCCTGGGAATTGCCACAGATATTGCCTGTTTCTCATTAACAGGTCAGCCCTTTTTCCAGGAACAGGTGAAGTTTATTCTTTCCCCAACTCTTCCCTGATAGGCAACTGTGGCACAAAATGTGGTATTAACTTTTAAGGGGCACATCTACTGGAGTATTTCTTCTGGTTGATGTCTCAAGTGCTCACTCCTGTAGGCATACACATGTATTTCTTTTAAATTGTTCAGTAGAATTAAATAAATGTTGGATGATAAGTGGAGGTGAGTATGGGGATGACAAGTGTCACAGATAAGTGAGGTCAGAGAAGGAAATGAAAGTAAGAGGAGACGGTGGTTCAGTGTTGCCTCTTCTACATGGTAGCTAGGTTTAAAGCAACTTCATAATCATCTCACAACTCAATAGATGAGCCAAAATCTTAAGGAAAATGAAATGTGGAAACTTGCCTTGCTGATCTTCTGAGAGATGGAACTTCCTTGATGGGTAATAATAATGTGATATAATAAGAGGCAATGGAGGAATTTCAAGCCTAGGAGGACTAGAGTCAAATGATGCAGAATCAAAGGAAGAATGAGAGAGGGTTAAGCAAGGGTAAGAGCAAGAGATGGATGAAATTGTAGACCTGATCCTACATTGCATGTAAGTTAGATCTCTACTTCATCAAGGTGCTCACTCCCCTGGGCTACTGACAACTGCCTCGCAAACTGTCATTTAGCTGTAGAAGAAGGGTCACTTATTTTTGCATTCTACTTGGAAGGGTGATCAGCTTCATGTGGGGATACTGAGAAAAATTCCTTAGTCATGTTTACTTCTGAGTTGGCAATTTTGGCAAGGATGAGGTACATGCTAAGTGGCTCAGGTTTATTTTGGTCAGTCTGGGAATACGTTAAGCTGGAATTCTCTGCAGACCCTGACTCTCAAGTGGTTTTTATAGGCCAGTTTGTGTGAGATGCAGTCAATGCAACTGAGCTTGTAATTGATTCATGTCCTCAGAATCCAAAAGTCAGTAGAACACACAAATAATCTAACAGGCAGGATAGGACAACCAACAGATTCTTTTGTTACAAAGGAAAAAGAACTTACTTCACGAAAAATATTTAAATGCAAAGCCATAACTATATTTAGAGCTCAGTGGAAATTCAAGTGTGAAAAACCAATATTTCATGGAAATATAGATAGCATGAGTTGAGAAGTAATCTTGCTACAGTAAAACAATTATTTGAGAAAAAGTAAATAATAGCAATCAGAAACACAGAATGGCCCATGCTTCTTGAATTCCTGAGAAACACAGTGTTGTGGGAAAAGATACCATTTAGATTAAAAGACTCTGAAAAGATATAACAATCTATCCTAGTGAGTCAATTGTAATAAGGTCTTGATTAATAAAGTATGCCTTTGGAGGACAATTGTGAAATATGAACTCATTTTTGATAATGACAGAATTTTCACATTTCTTTCTTGTGGTAAAACTGTCATAGTTAAATTGACAAGCATCCTGCCCTCCAACACCTTAAGGTGGGTAACTGAAACTTCCATCTGTCTCTTCGCTCTAAATATGGGTGTGTCTTGCAAAGGAATATAAGAGCTCACCCAAGGCTCTGGGCTGTGTCAGTGACCATGTTCCCCAATCCTGGGAAAACTAAATGAGTGAAGGCAGTTCTGTAGCATTTCATCCCAATTTGATGAATGAAGGCAATGGCAGCAGCCCCAGCCTGATCCATAGTCAATAAGTGCACTGCTCCTTTCTTCTTCCTCTCTCAGAGCAAAACCACGTATTCATTAGCCATTGTCTTTAAAGTCACTCACATTGGTGGAGAGGGCTGGATTCATGGGGTAGAAGGAATGAGAAGAGGGCATTGCTGAATTTTTGACCTATTTTTCAAAAATTGACTTTTTTTGTGTGTGTGTGGTACGTGGCCTCTCACTGTTGTGGTCTCTCCCATTGCGGAGCACAGGCTCCGGATGTGCAGGTTCAGTGGCCATGTCTCATGGGCCCAGCCGCTCTGCGACATGTGGGATCTTCCCAGACCGGGGCACGAACCCACGTCTCCTGCATCAGCAGGCGGACTCTCCACCACTGCGTCACCAAGGAAGCGCACATATTTTTCCTAAGCTAAGAAAAGAGGAAAAAATACCAAACTACTATCAATTCGTCTACTTGTAACTAAATTAAAAGTGATAACATTCCCTAGGGGAGGGTCACTCTCATGGGAGAGCCGGAAGACAGAAAGGGAGACACGTAAACATTGTCCCCTCTAGGGAAGTGTCCTTTGTGCCATTTTTCTATCAAAAGTTCCGAAAAGACAGAAACGAAAAATCAAACACAAAATGTAAACAATCTTTCCCCCTAAGAACCACAAGATGGACTCAATGGTTTAATAAGAAAAAATAACATTCCCTTAAGGAAATAAGGTCCTTTTCCGTATCTCTCAGCACTGTGTTGCCAGGAGGGCTGAATGACTTGAGCATGAGGGAAAACTCTTGGCTTTCAGCTTCAAGAGGATTTAAGTTCTCAAGCAGATGGGATTTTGATCACATCAACAGGTTGATGTGGGAAGCCTTGGGGTCTTTCCAGGGTTGGTCTGATTTTGTAACTCACCGATTTATGACCTTTACCATCCTTTGTACAGCTTTAGCTCAACAATGGGTATAAAGTGGAAAAGGAAATGGACTGGAAGTTGGTAAACTGGATTTTAATTTCTGCTATACCTCTTCTTAGCTATGTGTCTATGCTGCCCCTCGTTTTTTAAGAGAGACAGCCTATTAATGCCCTTTCCAGCCCAGGAAGGTGATTTGCAAATACTGGCAGTTATTGAAAACACTTCCCCCTATCTATGTTTTTCTACCTTTAGCTTTATTAATACTTATTCCTATTTTCCACTAGCCCCCAAATCTTTGCTGTGAGCTAAACCCTTGAACTCTCTTCCTGGTATCTGTTTTACGTGATTTCCCATTGGGATTAAATGATCTATAATGACACTTAGCTCTAACACTCTATAATACATGACATAAAGCAAAAAGTGTTTGGCAAAGCATTTATCATTAACATTCTGAGTTACAGATCCAGGAAGTATTTAACTGGGTAATTATTCGTCTAGTACCATCAGACTATACCACAAATGACCCTACACTTATTTGCTCAGTTAAGCAGAATTAGTAGTCCACCAGAAGTCTTTAAGCAGTATTTGGAGAACCATGCCTTTTGGTTTCAGATGTGACTCCTGCGGTCCCAGAGCCAGATTTCAGTGGATGTGCGCCTGTGGATCTGCGCTGGTAGCTTTGTGAGCACAAGCCCTGAGGCACACCCAGGATGATTGCCTGCATTCCCGTGGTTGAGGCTGGGCCAAGGGCAATGCCATCAACAGTCTTTTGTGAGGCCACACCAAGGGTGACAGGTGACACCACAGACCACACTTCCTGGTGGACAGCTCCTGCAGAGGAATACTAAGTGACTCCTCTCCCAGCAGGAGTGCTCCAGTCCTGCCTACCTCACACTAAAGCTTGGAAATGGATATGGGGGTTTCTATCCAACAACTGGGGAGCAGACCATGTCCCAACAGGGCTGTGACAACCACAGAGCAAAGAGGAGACCTGCTCAATGTCAAGTGCAGGCTCTGGTCACCACAACCACAATCACACCCCTTATCTAGGCAATCTGCCCAGCACACACTGAGGAAAGGTATGGAGGCATCCATCTAAAACAAACAACCCTTGCACCAAAAATATGAGACTCATGCAGACTACACAGGGATGCTCCCACTTAACATTAGCCCTTCAAGACCACAGAGAGTCAGAGAAATATAAGTAAATATAAGTAAAATGAAGAAGGAGACGAACCACTCTCAATTAGAAGAACAAGAGAAGTCCTGAAAGAACAAACAGTGAACGGGACCTTTCCATTCTACTAGATCTTGAGTTCACGAAGGAGGTAATAAAAACACTAAAGGAATTAAGAAAAGCAATCAGTATAAAGGGAGACCACTGTAAAAAGGAACTAGAAACTTAAAGATGAACCACTTAAAATTAGGAAACTCACTTGCCAAGACCAAGCTGAGCTAAAGGCATAATTAGAAAAATAAATAATGCGAGAATGAATGAGTGACCTGGAAAATAGAATAACGGAAATCACCGAATCACAACAGCAGACAAATAGACAAATGAAAGAAAAAAAAAAAAAAAAAGAATGAAAGCCGTATATGAGACCTATGATATAATGTAAAGCACGCCAATCTATGCATAATAGGGATCCCAAAAGGAGAAGAATGAGAAAAGGGGATTGATAATATATTTGAAGAAAGTATGGATGAAAAATTCCCAAAGCTAGAAAAGCAAACAGATATCCAGGTACAGGATGCACAGAGGGTCCTAAACAATATGAACATAATAGATCTACATCAAAACATATTCTACTTAAAATGACAAAATTTAAAGATAAAGAGAGGATTCTAAAGGCAGCAGAGAAAAATAAATAATTAATTATAAGGGAACCCACATAAGGCTATCAATTCATTTCTCTACAAAAACATTGTAGGCAAGAAGAAAGTGGCAAGATGTACTTGAAATCCAGAAAGGGAAAACCTGAAACCTAGGATACTCTACCCATAAAGAAAATTTTTCAGTATAGGAGAGATAAACGATTTCTCAGAAAAGCAAAAACTAAAATAATACAGCAATACTAAACTAAATATTCCTAAAAGAAATATTGAGAGGTCTTTCTTTATAAAAAAGAAGTAGGAATCTAGGGGAAAGAGAATATCAAAATTGTAAAGTAAATCACTTAATTAAGCCAGTACACAGATTTAAAAAAAATAAGAAAAAATTTGTGAAAACAATGATAAAAACAATGAACCACAAAAGGATAAACATGAAGATGTGAAAGAGGACATCCAAATCATAAAATGGTGGGGGGGGGGGAAGAAAATGTAGATTATTTTTAAAGAATATTTTTGAGTCTATATGACTACTAGTCTAAAGCAAGTAGACATACTAATGGGTTAATACACTTGAAAAACAGGGTAACCACAAATCAAAAACATACAATAGGTTTACAAAAACAAAAAAGAAGAGAACATACATATAATACAAAATAAAAGCATCAATTCACAAAATGAGAAACAAAAAGAAAAGGAAAGGACCAAAGAAGAAATACAAAATCAACTGGAAAACAAGGTTTAAAATGGCAATAAAATCATACTTAACAATAATTAACTTAAATGTCAATGGACTAAATGCTCCAATCAAAAGACATAGAGTGGCAGGTTGGCTAATAAAACAAGAACCTACAGTTTGCTGTCTACAAGACAACCACTTTAGGGCAAATGATACATATAGATTGAAACTGAAGTGGTGGGAAAAAATTCATGCAAATGGAAATGACAAGAAAGCAGGGGTAGCAATACTCCTAACAGACAAAATAGACTTTAAAAAAAACCATAAAGAAAGACAAAGAAAGACACTATATAATGATAGAAGGATCAATACAAGAAGAGGATATTACATTTGTTAACATATGTGCACCCAATATAGGAGCACCTAAGTACATAAAATAACTACTAACAGATGTAAAGGGAGAAATTGATGGGAATACCATAATAGTCAAAGAATTTAACACCCCACTCACATTGATGGACAGACCTTCCAGATGGAAAATCAATAAGGAAACAGAGATCCTAAATGACAAAAACAGAACAGTTAGACTTATCTTTTCAGGATATTAAATCCAAACCCACACAGTATACACATTCTTTTCAGGTGCACATGGAACATTCTCTAGGATAGACCACACACTAGGAAACAAAACAATCATCAGCAAATTTAAGAAGTTAGAAATTATTTCAAGCCTCTTTTTTGATCACAACAGCATGAAAATAGAAATCAAGCACATAAAGAGAAATGAGGAAAAAAATGATTACATGGAGACTAAACAACATGCTACTAGGATACAAATGGCTCAACTATGATGTCAAAGAGGAAATTAAAAAATAGCTTGAGACAAATGACAATGAAAACACAGTCATACCAAATCTATGGGATGCAGATGAAGCAGTTGTTAGAGGGAGGTTCCTAGCACTACAGGCTTTCCTCAAAAAACAAGAAAAATCTCAAATAAACAACCTACCCTACCCTAATTCTAAAAGAATTAGAAAAAGAAGAACAAAAAAAGCCTAAATTCAGCAGAAGGAAGAAAATAATAAGATTACAGACGAAATAAATATAATAGAGACAAAAAAAAGGAAAAAATCAATAAAACCAAGAGTAGCTTCTTTGAAAGGGTAAACAAAATTAACAAATCTTGGCCCAGTCTCAACATGAAGAAAAGAGAGAGGATCTAAATTAACAAAATAAGAGACAAAAGAGGAGAAGTAACAGCCTACACCTTATAAATTAAAAAAAAGAGAGAATCGCCCACCCTGATACCAAAACCAGACAAAGACACTACCAAGAAAGGAAACTACAAGCCAATATCTTTCATGAATATACATGCAAAACTTCTCAACAAAATATTAGCAAACCAAATCCAAGAACACATAAAAAAGATCATATACCATGATCAAGTTGAATTCATCCCAGGATCACAAGGAGGTTTCAATATAGGCAAGTCAATCAATGTGATACACAATATCAAGCAGAGAGGGGTCAAGTAACACATGATTGCTTCAATAGATGCAGAAAAAGCATGTGACAAAATTCAGCATCCCTATGGAATCTAAAAAAAAGAAAAAGCCCCATGTTTCTGAAGAATCTAGGGGCAGGACAGGAATAAAGACACAGACATAGAGAATGGACTTGAGGATATGGGGAGGGGGAAGGGTAAGCTGGGACGAAGTGAGAGAGTGGCATTGACATATATGCACTACCAAATGTAAAATAGATAGCTACTGGGAAGCAGCCATATAGCACAGGGAGATCAGCTCCATGCTTTGTGACCACCTAGAGGGGTGGGATAGGGAAGGTGGAAGGGAGATGCAAGAGGGAGGAGATATGGGGATATATGTATACGTATAGCTGATTCACTTTGTTATACAGCAGAAACTAACACAACATTGTAAGCCAGTTATACTCCAATAAAATCGTTAAAAAAACTTATTCAGCATTCACTTATGATAAAAAACTCTAAACAAAGTGTGTATAGAGGGAGCACATCTCAACATAATAAAAGCTATTTATGATAAACCCACAGCCAACATAATACTCAATGATGAGATGTGGAAAGCTTTCCTTCTAAAATCTGGAAGAAGACAAGGATGACCACTCTTACCAATTCTATCCAGTATAGTATTGGAAGTACTAGCAACAGCAATTAGACAAGAAGAAATAAATAAAAGGTATCCAAATCGGAAGGGTAAATGTAAAATTGTCTTTAAATGCAGATGACATGATACTCTATATAGAAAACACAAAAGACTCCAGCCAAAAACTATTAGAACTGATAAATGAATTTGGCAAGGTAGCAGCATACATGATTAGCATACAGGACTGTGTTTCATTTCCTTACAATAACAATGAAATATCAGAAAGAATAAGAAAAGAAACAATTCCTTTTAATACTCATCAAAAAAATACTTAGGAATAAATGTGACCAAGGAGGTGAAAGACTTGTACGCTGAGAACTATAAAACATTGATAAAGGAAACTGAAGATGACTCAGAGTGGAAAGATATTCCATGCTCTTGGATTGGAAGAATTAATATTGTTACAATGACCATACTATCCAAAGCAATCTACAGATTTAATGGAATACCTATAAAATTACCCATGACATTTTCCACAGAACTAGAACACATAACCTTAAAATTTGTATGGAACCACAAAATAACCAGAATTGTCAAAGCAATCCTGAGGAAAGAGAACAAAGCTGGAGGCATAACCCTCCACACTTCAGACAATACTACAAAGCTATAGCAATCAAAACAGTGTAGTACTGGCACAAAAATAGGCATATAGATCAAAGGATCAAAATAGAGAGCCCAGAAATATACCCACACACCTACGGTCAATTAATCTTCAACACAGGAAGCAAGAATGTACAATGGAGAAAAGACAGTCTCTTCAGCAAGTGGTGCTGGGAAAGCTGGACAGCCTCATGTAAATCAATGAAGTTAGAACACTCCCTCAAACCATACACAAAAGTAAACTCAAAATGGCTTAAAGCCTTAAATATAAGTTATGACACCAGAAAACTGCTAGAAGAGTACTTAGGTAAAACATTCTCTGACATGAATCTTAGCAATGTTTTCTTAGGTCGGTCTCACAAGGCAAAATAAATAAATAAATAAAAGCAAAAATAAACAAATTGGACCTAATCAAACTTATAATCTTTTGCACAACAAAGGATACCATCAACAAAATGAAAAAGCAACCTATGGACTAGGAAGACACATTTGCAAATGATGTGACCCACAAGGGCTTAATTTCCAAAATATATGAACAACACAGTCAACTGAATAACAAAAACCAAACAAACCAATAAAAAATGGGCAGAAGATCTACATAGACATTTCTCCAAAGAAGACATTCAGATGGCCAATAGGCACGTGAAAAGAGGATCACCATCGCTAATTATTAGAGAAAAGCAAATCAATACTACAATGAAGTAGTGCTTCACACAGGTCAGAATGGCTGTCATTAAAGAGTTTATAAATAATAAATGCTGGAGAAGGTGTGGAGAAAAGGGAACCCTCCTACACTGTTGATAGGAATGTAAATTGGTGCAGCCACTATGTAGAACAATATAGAGGTCTTTAGAAAACTAAAAATAGAGTTACCATATGATCTAGCAATCCTACTCTTGGGCATCTGTCTGGAAAAGACAAAAACTCTAATATGAAAAGACACATGCACACCAATGTTCATAGCAGCACTATTTACAATAGCTAACATGTAGAAGCAACCTAAGCGTCCAAAAAGAGATGAATGAATAAGGAAGATGTCATATATATATATATATACACACACACACATATTTATACATACACACACACACACACACACACATGCACAGCGGAATATTAATCATCCATAAAAAAGAATGAAATATTGCCATTTGTAACAACATGGATAGATCAAGAGATTATCATACCAAGTGAAGTAGGCAGAGAAAGACATATAATATATCATTTATATGTGGAATCTAACAAAAAATACAAATCAATTTATTTACAAAACAGAAACAGATTCACAGAAAACAGACTTTTGGTTACTAAAGGGGGTGGAGGGATAAATTAGGCATATGGGCTTAATAGATATACACCACTATATGTAAGAATAGCTGTTGTCAAGTCAATCAATATTGTCTACTGTACCTACGGTCATACTTAAGTTCCCGAGATACTGATCACAGGGGATCATTTGTTAAATTCATAATCTTTATGGCTGACCAGTTTGTGTCCTGAACCACGTCATAAATTTTCTTCCCCTGGTAAACTCTCATGAAGCTTTCCATCTAGAAGAATAGAACAGAACTACAAAAGCTGTTTCTATCTTTCCTACCCCTGCTTCCATTCTACTCCACTGAACCCTCCATAATTTAGTGCCTTTCAGGCTGTCCAGAGCTCTTCTTCTCCTGAAACACTTGATAAAAAAGTCGCTCCCTGCTAGTAATTGTTAGCTCTTATTTTCTCTCTCTAGAAACTAGTCCACCTCAGTTTGGGTATAATAAAGTGGGGGTTCTCCAATTTGTGTATGATCCCCCAATGCATGAAACTTGTATGAGAAACTTTGTGTCATATCCAATACCTGATTTCTCTGCAATTTCCTCTTCCACAGTTCATACTCTATTGGGTCACTAATAGCTCAAAGGGGCCTTGACTGAGATAGGGCACAGGCTTCTTTTAGGTTGGCTTCTTTGCATATAAGTTTAGGCTAGTCACATATAAGATGCTGCCATACATTATTACTCACTCAAACAAAAGGGGATGTTTTTAGAAGGATATGGCCTTATCTCAATGCACCCAACTTTAGGGCACAACCAAGTCTCACGAAGGCCTAGAAAAAGGAAGAAAAATGTCAGAAAGTGAAGATATGCTCTCCTTCATTTTCTTTCTTTAATTCACTGGGTTTGGGTCATTCTCTTTGATCCAGTTTCCTTGCCTTTTGGGTACATGCAGCATGATCAAACATGGTTAACTCATTAGAGTTCTTCCAAACCTTCACTGCAGAGACTCAAAAGATTAACTATATTCATAGTGAACAAATCCATTTTCAGGAGAATATCTGTTTCATCTAGCTGGCCTGGTTCTTCACACCAGGCCAATCAACTGGGGCAAGGAATTTGAGTCACTTGGTGTTATTATGGGAACTTCACTCGCTGCTTAAGTAGGACCTGTGGATGAGACCTAGTTCTTAGAGGAGGGAGCCAGAAAGGCACCCCAACAGAAGTTTACTGCAGCAAACAAGACTTCATTGTCTCAGCCTCTTGTTTTGACCTTGGCTTGTTTTCAGACCTAGATTCCTTCCTTGGATGTTGCCCCACACACCACATCTGCTTCTGACCTTGGACTGCCTCCAGACTTGCAGGAGTTGTCCAGCTGGCTGTTGTATTCACTACTCTTATGGTATGTATTCAGCCCTCCTCTGCGTCAAGAATGATGTATTTAACTTGTCCTGATCAGGATTTAACCTGTCCTGATAGATGCCAGTCACTGGGAGCCAAAGAAGAGAACAAAACCTTTTCTCCAGTTGGATCAGTACACCCCCACAGGTTCCTGTGTCTCTGGTGGTGCCTCTGTCATTGATTTTACCTTCCATCTAGTGTTCAGGAGACAAAAGAATTTGATAGCAATCGCAGACGCAGAGAACATCTGGATAAGAGACCTGTAAACCAAGTGACTCTAGTATCCTAATATCCCTGAATGTACCTTAGTGATTCACCCCTTTTACTTTTAACAGGGTTCTTCTCTCTCCACCTCCAAACCTCTTACCAATGTTAGGTAGTCAGTCAGTCATTAGCAGCAAGGAGGTAGCAGTGGTAAGAAAGACAAGAAGTCATCGAGTCGCACCCAACCATCCGGTGGCTCTCCCCTGACCCTGCCCAGAACAGACAAAACTAGGGTCGTGTGGTGGTCAGCTTATCCTCATTTAGAGGGGCACTGTAACAGAAGGGAACTTCTCTGGGCTGCGCATGCCCAGACCAGACAGGTGTATGACCTATAGTAAACCCAAACTCATTATACCATCATTATAATAAAATCTCCATGTGGTTTTGCCCCACCCCACACCCCGTGGGCATTTCTTAGCAATTTAAGGCTGAGAGCATGCACAGCGGTAAACCTGTTACATGGATCAGGACCTTCAATCAAATAATGATCCCCTGTCACTCACCCCCGCCTCCCTGCAGAATGCTCCTTAAAAGCACCCTTAAACATGTACAAGAATGCTGCTTTCAATTCGCAGAAACAGCCCGCGCTCTCTCTCTCTCTCTCTCTCTCTCTCTCTTTCTCTCACTCCCTCTTTTACAGTGTACCTATGCTTAAATAAACTTTGCTATGTGCTTAAGCTTAAAGTGGTAGTTGGCGATTCTTTGCTTACTAAGGTGGGACTGAGATTGCTGGTCCGGGTCTTCCTTTGACCTCCTCCGTTGAAGCTATTTTGTTACAACGCACGTCTACCCGGTGACACCACCAAACCACATTTGTCTACCCTTCCCAAGTAGTTTTTAGCGTGCACCTTGGGGGTACCATTGCACCCCAGCTGCATAGGTCTGTGCTACAATTATGAGCATGCTTGGCACTTGCATTTATTTATGGATTTCTACTTCACGTCTAAGGCAAAATTTCCCCGAATCTCATTCATTCAAACACTCTTTCAAGAGCTAGTCCTAGATTTGTTTCACTTTGCTGTCTGCAAATATTTTGGAAATGCTTGTTCCATGGTTAAGTTCAGGTAACACTGTTATGCAAAGTTAAGCAAGTTTCTTTACTGCAGGGCTGTTCTCTGACTCTGTATGTAAATGCACCAAAATGAAGGAAAGTAAAAGGTTTTGCAGCTCATCAGGCATTTGGTCATAGGTTTTTGTGGGCATGTTTGTGTATTCCTACTTGGGAGAAATACCTGTTAATAGATCACTACGTTAATTCAGTTTTATTAATCGTTGAAAGCACCGCTTTTCAAATCATGGCTTGCAACTTACTGGTGTCTGAAATTATTAAATCAAGTTAGTGGGTAATAACTAACATATTTGAAAAACACAAGGAGAATAGAATAGAAAACTCCACAGTATATTACATAAAGCGGGTAAATAGTGTTTTGTGACATTTTAATTTTGATTTTCAGCATTCATACGAATGAAAAGTGTTGAAATATAACATATATTTCTTATTGTAAATAGCAGCCAAAATTTTGAAGATCGCCAGTCTTCCTCTGGGTGTGCGCTGGTATTTCAGCCAGGCATCTCTCCCATAAGATTTTGCCCCATGGATTTGCTGCCTTCTCTTATTTTATCAATACCTGGCAGACCAGAGCTACTGGTCTCATGGCAAAGGGGGATGCTAGTGACTTATTTTCTCTTATAATCTATCTCCTGAAGCCCAGTGTGGGATTTAATGCAGAGAAAACTAATATCTCGGCTTGCCACCAGCATCCAGTACGAAGTTTTCAAGTGGGAATTAGGCACTTGAAAGTATAGAACCCATTTGATTATAAATAAAAGCGAACTGTGTGTTTTCGTATATATCTGGTTATATACAACTGGGAAAAAAGGAAGACAAGGAATGACCACGACCTCCTGTGTCCCTGCTCTCTGAGCACTCATTCTTCTGCAACTGATCACGGGGCAGAGCCGTCTGACTGCCCGGGTGTCCTCAAACCCTCTGACTCCGAGTGAGGTCCTATAGGTGTAGTGTTGAAAGCCTCCCAGTCCTTCTGATGTGTCCTGCTGGTGCCGTAGAAGAACCAGTGCCCTGGACCCTAGCTCTGGCTTTTGGAGTTTGGGTTTCAGTACCCTCATGTGTAGTGAGATTCTCTCTTAGCCCTGGGAAAATGCATTTGGTTGATGACCTTATCTGGATAGACTGCTGTGTTGAGAACTTTATCACACTGCCCCAGAGTATGTATAAAGTCATAAACACAGGGTGCGTAGATAACGTTTTTACCTCAAAAGTTTTGCGGTTCTTCTAAGCAACATGAAGGAACTCTGTTGTTGCTGGTATGGCTTTGAGAGTCAGAGTGGGAAGGATAAACTGGTAAGTTTGGTTCCTGTGTGCATACTGGAAGAACCCTTTCATAATAAACTAGAGACTCTACAACAACAACATCAAAAACAACAAACAAAAGAAAAGAAAGCAAACAAACAAAAACCCACTGTTCCAAAGAATAGGCTTTTAGGTAACTACGGGAGGATTAAACAAACTACCACTAGGGTGTGAGCTGGCTGAGCACACAGTTTAGTGCTGGGGAAAATTAGAAGCAGGATCAAGCTGCTTCTAAATAGAGAGTGGGTTAGAGAAAGATATCAGGAGAAAAAATAAAGTTTAATCTACTCCTGCATCCTCTAAGATTAAATGTCTGCCACAGTTGCACATCACAGGGGACAGAGGAAACACATCTTGCAAATGAAAATGCAGGGTTGTAATAACACAAGGGTCAGAACTGGGTAGCTGAGCTGTGTCCCTAAGCAAGTAGAGAGGAAGGCTTGCATGATGCAGAATGCTGTATACACAGGAGTGAATCAGAGAGACACCTGGGATTCGAGGGCTCCTAATCCTTCAGAAACGATGACTGATGTGAATGCTCAGGGAGAAATTTGTCTTTTTCCCCTCTTGGCTACTCAGAATGAGAGTGCGTCCTTTGTGTCGAGGGACACCCCTTGGTGTGGGTCATGGCGAGAGGCAGGGTCACAGCTCCCAGTACAGAAGCAAAGGTGACAGATATCCTCCACCTTCCAGTTGTCTGGAGGCTAGGATATCCTCCATTGTGATGGAGGTATGACAATGAGACACCCAGCCAGGTGGTGGCACAAAGAGGAAGAAGCAATTAGAGATCATTCCCAGTGTGTATGGAGCTGGGGTCCCTGTAGTGCTGGCAGAGAGGGTTCAATGGTTGTGGCTCACAGGGAGCTTCACCATCAACTTGCTCTAACTACATGATTTTGCTTTTAGCCGCCAGACTTTCCTGGTTCCTTTCTTGCTGTCCGGACCTGATGCTCCAGCCTCCCAGTGAAACTTTGATCCAATGAATAACTTTTATGTTTTGTTTGTTTTTACTTTTCAGCTATTTCAAGGTATATCTGAAGTGCAGTCAAGGGTACATATTTAAAGTGCATTTAAATATTGATGTCTTGACTTACAGATACACCCAATGACACCATCAAAATAACCCCTATAATAAATACAGCCATCACCATGAAGATTTCCTCTCCCACCCCTACTTCTCACCCTCAACTTCTCCAATCCCCCCAATCCACGGTAACCACTGATCTGTTTTCAGGCACTATAGATAAGTTTAACTTGCATTTTCTTCAATGGTATATAAGTAGAATAATACATGGCATGCTTTCCTCCCTGGTTTCGTATACTAAGCAATTTTATTTCAAGATTCACTCATATTATTGTTTGTTTCAACACTTCATTTATTTTCATTGTTGAGTAAATTCTATTGTGTGGGTATGGCATAATTTAGTCTTCTATTGATAGACAGTTGGGTGATTTTCAGTTTTGTGTATTATAAATAGAGCTGCTGTGAATGTTAGTGTACAAATTTTTGTAGAGACAAATGCTTTCATCCATCCTGGGTAGATAGTTAGGAGTGGAATACCTGTGCTGCACAACAGGCATATCGCTAATGTTTTAAAACCTGCCACACATTTTCTGAAGTCATAATATTATCTACATCACCACCAGCAGTGTTTGAGAGTTCCAGATATTTAGCATTCTCAGTATGGTCAGGCTTTCTAATTTTAGCCATTCTTATAAGCACGTAATTCCTTCTCATTGTGATTTAATCTGCCTATCTTAATAATGAATGATGTTGAGAAATTTTTCATGTGCTAATTTTCCATCTACATATCTTTTCGCGTAAATAATTGTTTAAATCTTTTGCCCATTTTGTACTGGGTTGTTTGTCTTATTATCAAGTCGTAATGGACCTAACTTCCTTTACAATAAACAAAATAACCATAGTAGGAGAGTAGGGAAAATGAGCTGGTTTAAGTGGCTTTGGAAAATAATATTTTGGCCAGATACTTATACACACTAATGACAAAAAAGAACTGCACACACTGTACTCTAGTAGGTAAGTTTGTTTCTCACAAAGATCTAGAATAACAATCTGAAAATATTCTATATTTATATTCTATATAAATACTGGAGTTGGGTAAATACATAAGTAAATATACTGTAGGTAATCAGAGCCAGTTTTCTCTCTTTGGGAGAATGTAATTACAAATAAGATAAGGAGGAATTCTAGAGAAAACCTTGTAATTCTGGATTACAGTTGGAGTATTTGCTCCTTTAAATGATAATATCCAGATGTAATTTTCTTTTATATTCTATTAGTATGGTGAATTATACTGATGCTTTTGAGTGATAAAACAACCCATATTTCTGAGGTAAATAATCCTTGGTCATGGTTTATTCTTTAATATATTTCTTTATTCAATATATTAAAAATTTTGTAGGACATTTTATAGTTCTGTTCATGATGAGTATTTTTGCTTAGTTTTTTCATGTATTTTTTCTGGTTTTCATATCAGGATAATGTTGACTTTATAAAATGTGCTGGAGAATATTCTTTTATCTTCTATTTATTGAAAGAATTTACATAGAATTGGCATTAATTCTTCCTGAAATATCTGGTAGCATTCACTAGTGAAGTAGTTTCTTTGCAAATTTTTCTTTATGGGAAGGCTTGAATGAGCTTTTTGGTTTGTGTCTTTCAAGGAACTTGTCTATTTCATATGAATTGCCATATTTGTTGATGTGAAGTTACCTATAACATTTCCAGTGCCTTTCAAGGTCTCTTGGATTTGTAGTGCTGGCTCTGTTCCCATTATTGGTATTAGCCATTGGGATATCACTCTTTTTCTTCAGTTGGGTCAGAGGTTTCGTCAATCTTATGGACCATCTTAAAGAGTTATCTTTGGTTGGATGGCTTCAATTACTGTTCTGCTTGCAGCTAAGGTGCAAAAACATATTTTGTATGATTTGAATACTTAAATTTATCGAGATTTGTTTTATGGTTCAGAATATGGTTGATATTGGTACATGTGTATGTGCGCTTGAAAAGAATGTGTATTCCTCTCTTGAGAGGTGTAGGAGTTTATAAAATTTTTAAGCTGTGTTTCTATCAGAATGTTAATTACTGATTTTTGCTCTTATCTGGATCATTTCCTTTATTCTCCGGCTATTGTGTTTAGTTTAGATTTTTGGTAACAACCTTGATTGTTGATTTGAGATCTATCTTCTTCTCTAATGTAGCTATTTAATGCTGTAGATTCCGCTCTGAGCACTGCTAAACAAATATCTAAGAGAAATGTTAAAAAATATATTTTCACATAGAAACTTGTAAAGAAAAGTTTATTGCAGGTTTATTTGTAATAGCACAAAACTGGATACCATCCAAATGCCCTTTAGTATGTGAATGGTTTAACAAACTACCTTTTGTCCACACCACAAGCACTATTCAGCAAGAAAAGGGAGCAAACATTGATAAAGACAGGTATTTGGAAAACCTCTAGGAAATAATGCAAGTGAAAAATCCAATATCAAAAGGTACATACTAGTTGATTCTATTTATAAATCATTCATGAAATAACCCAATTATAGTGATAGAGAACAGATTAGTGATAACAAAGGTTTAAGGATGAAGGAGAAGAGAAGGAGAGTTTTTTTAGGGATATCAAGAGAGAGACTTGTGATACAGTTAAGTATCTTGATTGTAGTGAAGGTTAGAAAAAGGACAAGCTTCTGCCTCTTCATTTAGGTTCCTCCCTTTGAGAAAGTCACAGTATCATCTTAGACTAAATTTTTCAGAAGAGAAAAAAGCACGAAACCCTTACTTATAGCTCTGACTTTCATAAAGTTTTACATTGGTTGGAATATTTTTGAAGACCCAGGAGACCCCTCCTGGGGCACATGCAGGCATCCTCTTGGGAATTCCCAGAATAAGCCAAGTAGGGAACTTCATAAAAACTTGGGTTCCAAAGAGTCAAGTGGGATGACAGCTAATTTTGGTGAACTGGGCAGTGTCACCTCATTTGGTGGTCAAATACTTCTGGGGACCCGACAACCTAGGAGCACAGACAAGGACCCCTACTCAGAAACTTTTCAATTCAGCCTCAGATGCTATTCTTGCAGATGGCATCCTTGGTCTCTTCTCTATCTCTGTCTAGATTCTGCCCCCAGATTTTGCTAAGTCTTTGTTACCCACTCCATTGTGAGCCTCTGGCTTCCACTGCCTTTCTTACCAGAATTTAACAGGCTGCATCCCTGATTCTGGACAAATGTTTTTCACTCTTGGTTCCTGAGTTTCTCTGGCCCATTCCCCTACTCCATTCCCATAGGGAAGCTCAAAGAGGAATCTGTATTTGCAGGATCGCAAGAGACAAGGTGCTGGAGCAAGGGGGTGGGAGGCATGTACAGGAAAGTCTGGGCATGACATGTGGTGCTGAGCTGCTGCTGATAAGTAAATCTCACTCAGAGAAGACGTAAGATTTCACTAAAAACATAGTAGCTTACCAATAAAACAACAAGACGTGACAAAGCGTATGCTGTGACTTACAAAACCGCTGATTAAACAAAATATGCACATGCTGGCAGCCTACTAAATGTGGCATGTCACCACTTAGACTCCTGGCACCCGGGACGCTCCTCCACCCCCACCCACCAACATCATCTGAGCTCTGCACATCACATAGACAATCTGTTTTTCCATCCCAGCAGTGCCAGCTGTCCCTTGAGGAAAAACTGAGGAATGCTCACCAAGAAAGGGAAGTGTGAAATCTTTTCAGTAGATCCTAGCCACTCTCCGAATCTTGGTGTGAAGTGAAAACAGCTGGTAGCTAACTCTTGCCAGCTTCAGGCTGACGGCTCCCCACACCATCAGGCTCCAAATAAGCTGTCTTATGACAGGGAAGAAGCAACCATTGGAAGTGTTTCAAATTCAACACAGGCTGACTTTTCTCTCCCAGATCTAAATATATCCACATCCAGCTGCCAAGTTTCTAAGATCTGTGGAAACCTGCAGATTCTCTCAGGTTAGAAAACTGGTTCCTCTGCTGAACAAAAGCCATTGGCTGCTTTGCCCCTTCATGGTTCTATAAAGGTTCCAGAGTTTTCATGACATTGTTCTCGTTCCATCACTTTACTGCCCCCCACTATCACAGGCTTCAGCTTAACCTTCCTGTCTTGGAATAAGAGTAAAAAATCTTATCTCTGGCAAAATGAGTCCTGGCATGAGGGAGCAGGCCTGGAAGAAATTGGCGGGTGACTTAGGCAAAGGAAAGCTTCCCAAGAAAATTCCTCTGAACCCAGAGGATTCAAAGCACTGATTTCCAAAGGTGTTACTGCAACCCATCTTTTAGGAAAGCAGAGACACCAAGGATCAACTCTTACTCTGGTTACTGAGTGACCCACCATCAGAGCCTGCCCTTCAGATGGTCTTTCAAACAAACTATTTTCAATTCACTCTCAGGGAAGACCTTTCTGGGTCTTGAGACTCTCTCCTCCAGAAGGTCCCTAAATCTTAAATGAATATTAGCCCAAGTCCTCCCTTAAATTCTGTCGTTCAGGACCAGAGTTGGTTAAATGAATGAAATGCATAGAACTTATAATATTGGTATTTTGTCTACCCCCCTCCTTTTCATTTTTCCTTCCTTCCTTCCCCAGTGTGTGATTACATTTCTTGGGAAAATGTGACTAAAGAAACCCACTCAGATAATTATTCACAAAAAGTATCCTGAGGCCTCTCCTGTGGACAGAGCACAACTGGCATAATTTTTAAGTTCTGCCTCAACAGTTGTGTTTTGCTATGAGGCACTTATCCTTGGAACTGAATGTCCCATGGATTGCTTTAGGCTTTGGACACACTTGACAGTAATTCTTGAAAAGCATATTCATTTGGATATTACTTCAGATTGGACACTGTTCTTATCCAAATAATATTGGTATTACCTACATATTAGGTGTTGCTCACCTTACAGAAATTTTATATAGTTCTACTTATATTAACTTATTTTTTCATCCTTCCAACCTTATGAAGCAAGTAATATTACTATCCCATTGTGCACACAATATGCAAGAGTCGGCTCCACTAGAGCATCAGGAGAGAGCTCAGCTCTGCCAACATCTTGATTTTGTCCCAGTGATACGAATGTCAGATTTCTGGCCCCTAGACGGTTCCAGAATAAATTTCTCTCACCTTAAATTGCCAGGTTTTTGGAAATTTGTTAAAGCTGCCATAGGATACTATACCGTATATATAACAAGGTAGAAGAGTCATAGAAAGTCCTCAGTGTGTGTCCATTCCTTCCAGGGTATTGGACCAGGTCTAGGAGATTACAAAATTGTAAGGATTCCAGATACAAAATTCACCATCTGCTTACCTCGCCGTTTCAGACTTCTCTCTATTAAACTGCAGATGTTTGCATCCAACATGTTTGAGGCATGGCCTCACAGTGTTTCTGCACCTTTGAACACATGCATTCCTCTACAAAGCCCTCTTCACAGACAGGAGGAGACCCCCATGAAGGAAACACAGTTTTCATTCTAAAATATGGCAACATATCTTTGAAAAGTGTGAGAATAAATGACTCTCAAGTTGGTGGCTGAATTTGCAGAGGGAATTTTAGAAGCCTTTACCACCAACAGCATTCCTCAGTATAAATCACACAATTCGTGTTGTTTATACAAAAAGAAAATGGCTGAATCTTGGTAAGGTGATTCTATCAAGGATTGGTTGCTTGTGATTCAATGCATTGCTTATGGCACAGGACGTGGCGCCCTCGACCAAGATGATGCTAACATTTCATTCAAAGTTATCTTCCTCCTTAATCTACACCCCTTCTTCCAATAGTAAATTGGTAGGTTTCCTTCTACTCTCTGTAAATATGGAGTCCTGTCTTTGATGTCAGAAATGGGTAGGGGTGGTAAGGAGATGGCCAAACCCAAATGACTAAGCACAACTTCTGGTGGCTTTAGGAGGTTCTTCCATTTCTCTTCAGGCACAGTAAGCTCTCAAGACCCACTTCAGGAGCCAAACATTTCAAAATGTTTAATATGTTTGAGCATAAGTAGCTGCCATCACTCAAAATATCCAAGCAGGTGGGAACTGTAGGGAGCTGATAATTAAGGAAGATCAAAATAACTGGAGAGGAGGCTGTCTTTCTAGGGTCACTGAAGTTGTTGGTTTGAGGTCAATTGCCTCTGAGATGCGGTGGTGAAACTGAATACTTATAAGCATAACTGAGGAATATCCATTTGGAATCTAAAGAACACAAGTGAATACAGAATGAAATTTTAGGAAGAAAGAAATTGAACAAAATGTCCACAGAAAGAGGGATGTGTATATTGAGAAAAATGGATAAATAAAATATAATGGAATATTAAACAACAGTTCAATCAAGTAATCTAAATCTTAACATAATTTTGAATGAAAAATAAAATGCCAGTTGCAGGAACAATACAAACTCCTTGATAAAATGTATATGTGCTTCTAAAGGACATAGATTAATACTATATGTTATGTATTGATTGATTCCCATGTAGTTTAAAAAGTAATGAGAGAATATAGAGAAACTTATTATAGTATTTGCCTGGAGAATTTATAATGAGTTTTTTTTTCTTTTTATAGAGACTGAAGATTGTAAACAAAGAATGGAAATGATAATTTTTTTTTTCTGAATGGTAGGTTCATATGTGTTTGTTTAATTAGTACAATTTCTTTCTACATTTAATAAAAGTAGCTATGCTTTCTTGAGAGTTAGTAACCAAGGAAAGATACTTCTATTTTTCAATAAATAAGGGATTCGATCATATTCTCCAGAGTTATCAAAAGATGCAGATGGGTGGTGTCCAGTATACTTGGTGCTATTGCGGCCCAGAGTAGGACACCCTAAAATGTGCCTCAGTGACATACTGATTATTTTGAATTAAAGTTACTTAAGAAGTGGCCAAGGAAGAGGGACACTCTGACCTTCCTTTCTGTCTCCCTGAAAGCAGGAAATACATCTCATGTGACAGGTGCCCTCCTTGCATCTGGAGGTAGACGGACACCTTATGGCAAAGACAGGGAATTCAGATTGATAAGCATATATAAACGAGCCTTGTTACTTCTTAATTTACTACTCCAGACCCAAACTCTATTCTTCACTAATTAGGTACCCAAAGCCTAAGTTTCTTTATTCTGTCAATTCCTCACAAATTCATTTCTCCTTTCTCTCAAAGTATAAAAACGGTCTGCTTTGTTTACTTCTTAGTTTCCATTTCTATGAGACCTCCATGTACGTGAATTAAAATTTCTTTCTTTTTCTCTTGCTAATCTGTCTTGTGTCAATTTTATTTTGAGTCCAGCCACAGAACTCAAAAGTAGTTGAGAGGAAATTTCATCCTCCCATACAGTTGGTGAGACAGGCAGGAGGCTGGCTATTCCCTGCTTCCCTCCCTAAGTCTTCTGCAGATGAGAGGTCCTGGGACATCTGACGAAGGCCTGCAGAAGGTAAGAGTTCTTCCTTTCCATGTCAGCCTCCCAGATCTCTGCCTGCCAAGTCTGCTGGAAGGGAAAGTGTTAAGAGCCCATTTTATCTCTGTTGAATTTAGATAAGCAGGAGAAGATATTACTAGAGCTAGTTCCTTGGATGAGCAGCTCTTGGGAATCCTTTACCTCCCAGAGATGGTCACAGTTTTTCTTTGTCTCCGTCCCTTGTGTTGTTTGCCATAAGGAGCAAGAACCGTAAGGCAGAACACAGGCATAGGCCCTCTAAGTCGGCCCTTGGAGCCAATCTCACAAAAAGGTGAGTTAACGGTTCTTACCAAACTGGCATCATTTAGACAAACTTTATTGTGGGTCCTTTATGAACAGGTGAAGTTTTTCATTCTTTCTTTTATATCCTGAGAGCTTAACTTTCTGTCCTGTGAAAACATTCTCGCTGGTCTCTGCCTTCAGGAACGTTCATTTACTGGGATGCATCTGGTGGCCAAAGGAATTGGCTTGGTTTCCAAGACACGAAGTCATGAAGTCATAAGCAGTACTCCATTTGTCTGGCTGTACCAGCAATTAGGGAAGTTTGTCATAAGTGTTCTCAGTCCTTATGGGGCCTTTATCATCTCAACCTTCATTGCTTGTTAGACTAATACTAGAAGTGAACTCTCTAGATCTTGGGAGGGCTATACTCTAACTTGTGAGACTTCTCCTGCTTCTTTGGTTAAGCCATAATAAAATGCTTATTGATCTGAGTCACTATTTGAAATTAATATATGATCCTACTCATCAATGACCAGAGTATGGATCCTTTAAATTGGCTATATTTAAAAGGAAACAAATTTTTCAGAGCTCTCATCATAACAGGTGTCATATTGGTACTTATGAAAAATAACATTAATGACTAGGCTTAAAGAATCCTTTATTAAATAAAAGAAATTCGACAAAACTTCAACATAAATTCCCTTTCTTAAAAATCGCCCCTTCACCTCAGCATTCCCGAGGCCCTCCTACAAATAAGCAAGAGAGAAATCTGCTGGAGACCAATATTCAAGTGCTCACAGAATCAAGTGTCATTTTCTTGCAAATCTTTTTCACACCAGGATTACAAGTCTAGAAACAAGTCAAGGCCCACGTATCTTTACCAGTCTCAAGCCTCAGCTATTCCTCTCAAAATGTTTGTAGATATTGTAAAACATCACGATACTGGAGGAATATTGCCCAGTATTTAAGAAAAGGTTAATAGTAATTACCTTAAGACTTATGATCATATGCAAATATATCCTAAAATTCCCAGGAGAAAAATTCCATTATGTTCTGTGTTCCTTAAAGTTATAAATCTTACCATGTATTTGAAATGTAAACACAGGTTGCATAGCCTGAGACTGGGCCTGGATTAACTCAATGTGTAGAACACTAAACTAACTAGAAAAAGAAAAAAAAAAAAAAAAAAAAAAAGAGGAAAACAGGCCTTTAAAACACAAACTGCCAAAAAGTCTCTCTTTCCCAAAGTTTATTAAATTACAGTCTTCTTAAAATTGCTTGTCAAGGACAAATACAGGCCTTTAAAACACAAACTGCCAAAAAGTCTCTCTTGCCCAAAGTTTATTAAATTACAGTCTTCTTAAAATTGCTTGTCAAGGACAAATACAGATCTTAAAAGTCTTGTCCACATATAATAAAAATCTTCAGCCATGTGAGTGAATAGTCTTTGATTTATAAATAGTGAATTTTTACTCTAATTCATGACTAATGTTTTAAAATGAAAATTATGAGATCTCTGGTTGTGTCTGTCTATATTTCTATATGTGTATGTTACCTTTGGGTGGGATTGCAAAATTAATTTGACAAAGAGCTCTACTTATTGGCTTTAATAATCAAGCACCTATATAAAAAATCTTAAAAATGTAATAAAAACTAAACCAAATATTTTTCAAGTCACAAGATCTAAGATAATCTTTAGTATATAAAAACAAATTTTAAGCTTCTTGGTTCAATAAATACAGGTATGTCTTCAGAATTAGCATTAAATATAATGTTGGTAAACAACTTTTGTTCTACCTTGTTTGCTTATCAAAGGGGTTAATTTTGTCTCTGTTGCAAAGTTTGTCAGAAAAACAAACAAAAAAACAAGATAATCACTGATCTCTTTAATATCTCAAGAAATGTTTATGAGTAAGTTGTGTAATTATTAAGAACAAATAGATTAAATAGATGTAAGAGATAAGAGTTTTTAGGTAAACTTTTAAAAAATAACTGTCTTAGAAATGTCAATCTGGAAGGCAACCAGAAGAAATGGATAGTTTGGGAAACATACAGCCCACCAAAACTGAATCAAGAAGGAATAAATAAGTTGAACAGACCAAGGACTAGAAGTGAAATATAATCTCTAATGGAAAAAAAAAAAAAAATCCCTGCAAAAAAAAGTCCAGTACCAGATGATTTCACTGTGGAACTCTACCAAACATACAATGAAGAACTTACACCGATCCTTCTCAAATTCTTCCAAAAGATTGAGGAGGAGGAAGCACTCCCAAAGTCATTCTATGAAGCCACAATCACCCTGATACCAAAACCAGACAAAGACACTATCAAAAAAGGAAATTATAGGGCAATATCTTTGATGAATATAGATGCAAAAATCCTCAACAATATATTGCAAACCAAATCCAACAACACATAAAAAGGATCGTAAACCATAATCAGATTGGATTCATCTCAGGGTCACAAGGTTGTTTCAACATAGGCAAATCAAACATTGATATACACCACATCAACAAAAGAATAGACAAAAACCACATGATTATCTCAATAGATGCAGAAAAGGCATTTGATAAAATTCAACATCCATTCATGATACAAACTTTCACCAGAGTGAGTATAGAGGAAACATATCTCAACATAATAAAAGCTATCTATGATAGGGCTTCCCTGGTGGCACAGTGGTTTAGAGTCCGCCTGCCGATGCAGGGGACACGGGTTCGTGCCCTGGTCTGGGAAGATCCCACATGTCACGGAGCAGCTAGGCCTGTGAGCCATGGCCACTGAGCTTGCATGTCCGGAGCCTGTGCTCCGCAATGGGAGAGGCCACAACAGTGAGAGGCCTGCGTACCACCAAAAAAAAAAAAAGGCTATCTATGATAAACACACAGCCAACATAATATTCATTGGTGAAAAGCTGAAAGGCTTCCTGCTAAAATCTGGAACAATACAAGAATGCCTGTTCTCACTACTTCTATTCAACGTAGTATTGGGAGTACTAGCCACAGCAATCGGACATGAAAAAGAAATAAAAGTTATCCAAATTGAAAGGGAAGAGGTAAAATTGTCATTTTATGCAGATGACATGATACTTTACAGAGAAAACCCTAAAGACTCCACACAAAACAATTAGAACTGAAAAACAACTTCAGAAAGGTAGCAGGATACAAGATTAACATACAGAAATCTGTTTCATTTCTTTACACTGACAGTGAAATACCAGGAAGAGAAAGAAAAAAAAAATCTCTTTTAAAACGTATCAAAAAAATGTTTAGGAATAAACCTGACCAAGGAAGAGAAAGACTTACATGCTTAGAACTATAAAACATTGATGGAGGAAATTAATGATTCAAAAAATGGAAAGATATCTCATGCTTTTGGATTGGAAGAATTAATGTTGTTAAAATTGCCATGCTATCTAAAATGATCTACAGATTTAATGGGATACCTATAAAATTACCCATGACCTTTTCCACAGAACTAGAACAAATAAACCTAAAATTTATATGGAGCCACAAAAGGCACAGAATTGCCAAATCAATCCTGAGGAAAAAGACTAAAGCTGGAGGCATAACTGTCCCAAGCTTCAGACAATACTACAACACTATAGCTATAGTCAAAACAGTGTGGTATTGGCACAAAAATAGACATATAGATCAAAGGAACAGTATAGCAAACCCAGAAAAAAACCCACAAACCTACGGTAAATTAATCTTTGACAAAGGGGGCAAGAATAAACAATGGAGAAAAGAGAGTCTCTTCAGGAAGTGGAGGTGAGAAAGCTGGAAGTTAGAACACTCCCTCAAACTACATACAAAAACTCAAAATGGCTTAAACACTTAATATAAGACATGGCAATGTAAAACTGTTAGAAGAGAATAGGCAAAACATTCTCTGATGTAAATCATAGCAATGTTTTGTTAGGTCAGTCTCCCAAGGCAAAAGAAATAAAAACAAAAGTCAACAAATGGGATCTAATCAAACTTATAAGTTTTTTCACAGCAAAGGAAACCATAAACTAAATAAAAATACAACTTACCATCTGTGAGAAAACATTTGCAAATGATGTGCCTGACAAGGGCTTAATTTGCAAACTATAAAAACAGCTCATACAACTCAATATCAGAATAAGAAATTACCCAATCAAAAAATGGGAAGAAGACCTACATAGACATTTCTCCAAAGAATACCATACATATAGCCAATAGGCACATGAAAAGATGCTCAACATCACTAACAATCAGAGAAATGCAAATCAAAGCTACAATGACACCTCACACCTGTCAGAACAGCCATCATCAAAAAGTCTACAATTAATAAATGCTAGAAAGGGTGTGGAAAAAAGGGAAACATCCTACACTGTGGGTGGGAATGTAAATAGGTACAGCCACTATGTGGAACAGTATGGAGGTTCCTTAAAAATGTAAAAATTGGGTTATCATATGATCCAGCAATCCCACACCCCGGCATGTATCTGGAAAAGAGGAAAACTCTAATTTGAATAGATACATGCACCCCGGTCTTCATAGTAGCACTATTCATGATAGCCAAGACATGGAGGCAACCTAAATGTCCATCGACAGATGACTGGATAAAGAAGATGTGGTACATATATACAATGGAATATTAGTCCACCATAAAAAAGAATGAAATGATGTCATTTTCAGCAATATGGATGGACCTAGAGATTATAATACTAAGTGAAGTAATTCAGACAGAGAAAGACAAATGTCACAGAATACCACTTATTTGTAGAATCTAAATAATGATACAAATGAACTTACTTACAAAACAGAAACAGACTCACAGATATAGAAAACAATCTTATGGTTAGCAAAGGGAAGGTCTGGGAGGGGGTATAAATTAGGAGTTCGGGATTAACAGATACACACTACTATATATAAAATAGAGAAACAACATTATAGCACAGGGAACTATGTTCTATATCTTGCAGTAACCTATAATGGAAAAGAACCTGAAAAAGAACACATATACGTATAACTGAATCACTTTGCTGTATACCTGAAATTAAGACAGTATTGTAAATCAACTGTACTTAAATTTAAAAAAGAAAAAAAAAAGAAATGTCTACTTGAGTAGTTTCCTAAATCTCTTTGGTAATTTACATTCTTAGAGTTTTCCTAAGTTAAATTAAATATTGGGAATTCATTGAATGTCCTTTCCTAATGAGATAAATTACTAAAACTTTAATTGCTAAATAGGTCGAAGTTTCCACCTGCATTTGACCTCTTAGTACAGAGAAACTAACTATGTTTGGATCTATTAGTAAATAAATTTTGTGCTTTATTGAAAGTTTGTACTTTGAAGTAGCTTATGTTTCTAAATATTATATAATATATGTCTAAGTCAAGCCACAAAATGTTAATGCAGTTTACAATTGCTTGCCTCTGTATTTTCACTGAACAAAATAAGATTTCAAATAATTAAGTATTCTAATCAATATATGTGGTTAAACCTACCAGATATAATAATTGGGAAAGAATGCATTTGGTGATAAGAAAAGGTTTAAAATATAGAGATTTTTTTGTTTAGAAAAAAGTAAATGAATTTGTTCCAAAGCTAGTTATTTCTAAATGGGAAAGGAAACCAGGAACAAACTAACATGGATATAGAAAATTGTAAAATATTTGTAAATAAACGAATATTTGGAAAGAATTTTTATGTGTGGTCAGGACTGGATAAGATTGGAATCAATTTAATTAAGTAAATTAGTTTTAATATCAAAATTAAGCTGATATAAAATTGGAATTTACTTTTCTCTCTTTGTTGAAAGGACAAAGCTTTGTTTCGTTTTGGTTTTGGTTTTGGTCTGCTCTTGATAATAAGAGATTCTGAAAGTTTTTTTTTTTTTTTATCTTAAAAAATTTACCTAGAAAAAAAATCTTATGTCTTGTCAAAATAATCACTTATGTTATATGTTATCTTTATCAGGTCTTTGATTACTTACGTAAGTCCTCTCAATATGAAAAGAGCTAAATTTTGCTTAGAATTATATTCTATATTTGCCTATGATGTCTTTAATTTTTATTTTGGTTAAATAGATGACTATGATTTGTTTCACAGTCACCTATTGGACTATTTTTAATTTTTTTATATTTTTTACAAAATTCTCAAAAATCTAATTCTAAATGAAGTCTTTGTGACTTAGAACTAACTCTGAGATATGAAATATTTTAGAAGGTCACTGAAATATCTAAAAAATTTGTTCATTCTCTCTTTATGAAAAGAGAGATATCAAACTAATTAAGTACATTTGATATGTAAAATTACATGGAACGCATTGTCAAATAAGAAGTAACATTAAGCCTTCTTTATGTCGTGTCTATATAGATATGTATTATAGGTGTACTCAGAAATTATGTAAAATTCTTGTATCCTAGTGTCAGAGAAATGCCCTAACTGACTTTCATGAAAAAGCAGCAGCAACAGAATTTGTAAATTTTGTGGCAAATGTGGATGAAGTCCATTCTCCTCCTGAGAAAGAAAAAAAAAAATTACCCCTTATTGTCAGACTTTTGCCATCCTAATGTGCTCTTAACATGGCAACAGTCTGCTCCTGAATCAAAGAAAGTAAGATGGATAAACAATAGCTGTAAATTAATCAGACAGCCAGGGCTATAGGAAACCTAGACAACCACTTGGCTCTTCCTGGCTTTCTAGCAAACCTCATTTTTAATTTTTTTGTTTACTTTTTCTTGTACTTCTTCATCCACCATAGTGCAGTTACAATTACTTAAGTCATAAATAGACATTGGCAGGAAAATTTCTATAAAATTGTGAGAACAGTCTACCTGAAATGTCTTACCTGTTGGGTTCATAACCCTGGGAAAAAATATTTCTGTCCTCAGTGGCTTTAGACCTCCTTTCTCCGGACCCTTCGAATACCTGCAACTGTTAGTTCATTCAACTACCACTTAATATGGGCCATCAAGATGTTCTTGGTATTGTATGTATGTTTTCTGGATGGATTGAATCCTTCCTTTGCTTCAAAGCTGATGCACCCACAATAGTAAAGAAACTGTTAAAAAGGAAATGTGTTCTCCCCTTGGGGCCTACCTTCCACAGTCTCCAGTGATCAAGGCACTCAATTCACTGGGCAAATTCTATGAGCCTTAACAACAAACTTGCAATCTTCTGGGGATTATCACTGTCTCTGTCACCCTCAATTATCAGGCAAGGTCAACAGGACTAATGGAAAAGTGGACTAATAAAGAACAAGAGTTAATCACATGGGATTGAATGAACTGATGAATGTGATTATAATTTTGTATGATTTTTTGTCTAAAATACTACTTATTTTTTAATCTTTTGTTTCCCAGATACAACGAAACTTTTTTAAAGATTTACAGTAGGTTAGGACTTCCCTGGTGGGACAGTGGTTAAGAATTTGCCTGCCAATGCAGGGGACATGGGTTCGAGCCCTTGGTCCAGGAAGATCCCACAAGCCGCAGAGCAACTAAGGCCGTGTGCCACAACTACTGAGCCTGCGCTCTAGAGCCTGTGAGCCACAACTACTGAGCCCACATGCCACAACTACTGAAGCCCTTGTGCTTAAAGCCCAAGCTCCACCACAAGAGAAGCCACGGCAATGAGAAGTTCATGTGTGGCAAGGAAGAGTAGCCCCCACTCACCACAATTAGAGAAAGCCCACACACAGCAACGAAGACCCAACACAGTCAACAATAAATAAATAAATAAGTAAATAAATATAAATGTATTTAAAAAAAGATTTACAGTAGTTTAGTACATTATACTGTTGTATGCAGGAATGAAACAGTTGTCTTTTTCACCCTACTTAATCCTTCTAGAATTCAGAAGCTCTCAGTGAGCATTCTTATTTTCTTGGCAATATAGTTATTTGCATTAGTTCAATAAGAATCTGTTCCCTTTGTAACAGGACACAATAAGAAACATTGATTGTATTACCAAGGCTTTGACTGGAATGTCATATTTGAGAGAGACATGCATCGACAGATATGACCAGACACCTTGAAGGAACTAAGGTTGACTTTATGGAGCCACTATATCCCTTTAGAGAAACAGCTTCACACCCTGTTCACAGGATTCCCAGCAGCCTTACCTGGAACCTCAGGATATTTTGGGGATCTCAAGAGGAGAGGAATTGGCCAAAGTCTAGAGGTATTACAGGAAAACCTGATGGCAAATCTTTAGTGTGACTTACTGGCCCTAAAAGGCTATTAAAAGTTGAATCTGAAGATTCCTTATAAAAAGTTCCAGCAAAACATATTTACAGATGCCTATATGGTCAAATCACTATTTTTGCTGAACTTAGGCCAAGATTTGGAATGTAGACACTTTGCAAACAAATTAGTCTTAATTTGGTTATTTTTGGTAGAAATGAGGGTGATTTTAGAGAGGAAAAAATATGTTTAATTAAACTATGATACACACTTGTAGATATTGGATTCTAGCGCTATTACTTTTCCCTGAAGTTTTGTTATTTACCTGAAAATTGGACTAGGTACCGAATTTTCCTAGTTTTCTCCCATAACTGACTACAGCTCTCTAAACTAATGTTACCATTTTTCCGACTCTTTTGAAAAACCTGGAATCACTGAGAACTAAAACTGCCCTTTTCCTGAAGCCCTGCAAACTGAAGCTCGACTATTTGATATAAACTTCAGAGAAATGGTCACAAGCTTGCTCAAATTTAAACAATCCTCCTGTCTGTTGCTGTATGCTGTATGAGCCACATAGAAAATTTACCTGCAAGCCTGATTACTTCATCGGAGATATTTCAAACTGGGAAAATCAACCTTCAACCCTACATCTAGGCTCAGAAAATGGTTTATAATCTGCTCCAATTATTAACCTTTGTTTTCTTTTGTTTCCATAGAAATGACTCTCATTAAATTCCAGGTTGCTTGCACCTTAGGCCTGGCTTTAGGAGGCCATTTGCATCACCACCTCCTGAATTGAAATATAACAATTTAACTGAACTGAATTGAACTGTTCTCAAAACTGAGAAGCTGGTTCAGTGAAATAGAGGACTCTACTAACCCGTTCTCTCTCTCTGCCATCACCAGCTCAGTTTTTAATATTTAAAACTTCTAGGGAAGTTTCAGAAGAGGGAACTGTTGGGGTCCAGAATCGTCTGTCCCAAAATGTGCCTCAACTGACATATTGATTACATTGAACTAAAGTTACTTAAGAAATGGCCAAAGCAAATGACATACTCTGACCCTCTTTCCTCTGACCCTCTGACCCTGTGTCTTTGAAAGCAGGAAGTGAATCTCTCATGTGAAAGGTACACTCCTTGCATCTGGAGGTAGAAGGACACCCTTATCACAAAAGGTAGGGAATTCAAGCTAAGGAGCCTATATAAGAAGAAGCCTATATATAAGAAGCCTATCTGTTCTCAGAACTCATTGTGATTTAATCTGCCTCTCTAAATAATGAAGGCTCTTGAGAAATGTTTCATGTCCTAATTTTCCATCTACATATATTTCTGGGGAAATATCTGTTTCAATCTTTTGCCCATTTTGCATTGGGTTGTTTCTATTGGGTTCTTTATTATGATCAGGTTGTAAAAGTTCTCTATATATTCTAGATAAAATTTGTTTGTGAATATACATTTTAGAAATATTCTTTCTCATTTGCTGGCTTGCTTTTTCATATTTTTAATAAGGTCTCATGAAGATCAAAATCTTTTCATTTTATCAAGTCCATCTTACCAATTTCTGTTCTTATGTAGTTTTACTTTCACTCTTCACACCTTTTATTTTATTTATTTATTTTTAACATCTTTATTGGAGTATAATTCCTTTACATTTTTGTGTTAGCTTCTGCTGTATAACATAGTGAAACAGCTATACATATACTTATATCCCCATATACCCTGCCATGTGCATCTCCCTCCCACCCTCCCTATCCCACCCCTCTAGGTGGTCCAAAGCACAGAGCTGATCTCCCTGTGCTGTGCGGCAGTTTCCCACTAGCTATCTCTTTTACATTTGGTACTGTATATGTGTCAATGCCACTCTCTCACTTCATCCGAGCTTACTCTTCCCCCTCCCCGTGTCCTTAAGTCCACTCTCTTAAGTCTGCATCTTTATTCCTGTCCTGCCCCTAGGCTCTTCACAACCTTTTTGTTTTTTTATAGTTTCCGTGTATATGTGTTAGCATATGGCATTTGATTTTCTCTTTCTGACTTACTTCATTCTGTATGACAGACTCTATGTCCATTCACCTCACTACAAATAACTCAATTTTGTTTCTTCTTATGCCTGAGCAATATTCGATTGTATATATGTGCCACATCTTCTTTATCCATTCATCTGTCGATGGACATTTAGGTTGCTTCCCAGTCCTGGATACTGTAAATAGTGCTGCAGTGAGCTTTGTGGTACATGACTCTCTTTGAATAATGTTTTTTTCAGGAAATATGCTCAGTAGTGGGATTGCTGGTTCATACGGTAGTTCTATTTTTATTTTTTTAAAGAATTTCTATACTGTTCTCCATAGTGGCTATATCATTTTCCATTCCCAACAACAGTGTAGGAGCGTTCCCTTTTCTCCACACCCTCTCCAGCATTTATTGTTTGTAGATTTTTTGATAATTGCCATTCTGACCGCTGTGAGTTGATACCTCATTGTAGTATTGATTTGCATTTCTCTAATGATTAGTGATGTTGAGCATCCTTTCATGTGTTTGTTGGTGATCTGTATATCTTCTTTGGAGAAATGTATATTTTGGTCTTCTTGGCTCACAGGGCTAGTTGCTCCGCGGCATGTGGGATCTTCCCAGACCAGACCTCAAACCTGTGTCCCCTGCATTGGCAGGCAGATTCTCAACCACTGCGCCACCAGGGAAGCCCTTCTGCCAATTTGTGGATTGGATTGTTTGCTTTTTTGATATTGAGCTGCATGAGCTGCTTGTATATTTTGGACATTAATGCTTTGTCAGTTGCTTCATTCTGAGGGTTGTCTTTTCGTCTTGTTTATGGTTTCCTTTCTTGTGGAAAACCTTTTAAGTTTCATTAGGTCCAATTTGTTTATTTTTGTTTTGATTTCCATTTCTCTAGGAGGTGGGTCAAAAAGGGTTTTGCTGTGATTTACGTCACAGAGTGTTCTGCCTATGTTATCCTCTAAGAGTTTTATACTGCCTGTCCTTACATTTAGGTCTTTAATCCTTTTTGAGTTTATTTTTGTGTATGGTGTTAGGGAGTGATCTAATTTCATTCTTTTACATGTAGCTTTCCACTTTTCCCAGCACCACTTATGGAAGAGGCTGTCTTTTCTCCATTGTATATTCTTGCCTCCTTTATCCAGGATAAGGTGACCGTATGTGCATGGGTTTATCTCTGAGTATTCTATCCTGTTCCATTGATCTATATTTCTGTTTCTGTGCCAGTACCATACTGCCTTGATTACTGTAGTTTTTTAGTGTCATCTGAAGCCAGGAAGCCTGATTCCTCCAGCTCTGTTTTTCGTTCTCAATATTGCTTTGGCTATTCTGCATCTTTTGTGCTTTCATACAAAGTGTGAAATTTTTGGTTCTAGTTCTGTGAAAAAATGCCATTGGTAGTTTGATAGAGATTGCACTGACTCTGTAGGTTGCTTTGGGTAGTATAGTCATTTTCACAATGTTGATTCTTCCAATCCAAGTACATGGTATATCTCTCCATCTGTTTGTATCATCTTTCATTTCTTTCATCAATGTCTTATAGTTTTCTGCATGCAGGTCTTTAGTCTCCTTAGGTAGGTTTATTCCTAGGTGTTTTATTCTTTTTTTTACAATGGTAAATTGGAGTGTTTCCTTAATTTCTCTTTCGGATTTTTCATCATTAGTGTATAGGAATGCAAGAGATTTCTGTGCATTAATTTTGTAACCTGCAACCTTACAAAATTCATTGATAAGCTCTAGTAGTTTTCTGGTAGAGTCTTTAAGATTCTGTATGTATAGTATCATGTCATCTGCAGACAGTGACAGTTTTACTTCTTCTTTTCCAATTTGTATTCCTTTTATTTCTTTTTCTTCTCTGATTGCTGTGGCTAAAACTTCCAAACTATGCTGCATACTAGTGGTGGGAGTGGGCAACCTTGTCTTGTTCCTGATCTTCATGGAAAGGTTTTCAGTTTTCAACATGAGAACGATGTGGGCTGAGGGTTTGTCACATATGGTCTTTATTATGTTGACGTAAGTTCCCCCTATGCCTACTTTCTGGAGAATTTTTATCATAAATGGGTGTTGAATTCTGTCAAAGGTTTTCTGAATCTATTGAGATGATCATATGTTTTTTATCCTTCAATTTGTTAATATGGTGTATCACATTGATTGATTTGCGTATATTGAAGAATCTTTGCATTCCTGGAATAAACCCCACTTGATCATGGTGAAGTATCTCTTTAATATGCTGTTGGATTCTGTTTGTTATTATTTTGTTGAGCATTTTGGATCTATGCTCATCAGTGATATTGGCCACTAGTTTTCTTTTTTTGTGACATCTTTGTCTGGTTTTGGTATCAGGGTGATAGTGGCCTCATGGAATGAGTTTGGGAGTGTTCCTCCCACTGCTATATTTTGAAAGAGCTTGAGAATAATAGGTGTTAGCTCTTTTGTAAATGCTTGATAGAATTCACCTGTGAAGCCATCTTGTCCTGGGCTCTTTTTTGTTGGAAGATTTTTAATCACAGTTTCAATTTCAGTGCTTGTGATAGGTCTATTTATCTTTTCTGTTTCTTCCTGGTTCAGTCTTAGGAGGTTGTGCTTTTCTAAGAATTTGTCTTTTTCTTCCAGGTTGTCCATTTTATTGGAATATAGTTGCTTGTAGTGATCTCTCATGATCCTTTGTATTTCTGCAGTATCAGTTTTTACTTGTCCGTTTTCATTTCTAACACTATTGATTTGAGTCTTCTCCCTTTTTTTCTTGATGAATCTGGCTAATGGTTTATCAATTTTTTTACCTTCTCAAGGAAACAGCTTTTAGTTGTATTCATTTTTGCTATTGTTTCCTTCATTTTTTTTCATTTATTTCTGATCTGATCTTTATGATTTCTTATCTTCTGCCAACTTTGTTTTTTTTTTTTTCTTCTTCTTCTAATTGCTTTAGTTATAAGTTTAGATTATTCATTTGAGATTTTTCTTGTTTCTTGAAGTAGGATTGTATTGCTGTAAACTTCCCTCTTACAACTGCTTTTGCTGCATCCCATAGGTTTTGAATTTTCATGTCATTTGTTTTTAAGTATTTTTTGATTTCCTCTTTGATTTATTCAGTGATCTCTTGGTTTCTTAGTAATGTATTATTTAGCCTCCATGTGCTTGTATTCTTTACAGGTTTTTTCATGTAATTGATATCTAGTCTCATAACTTTGTGGTCAGAAAAGATACTTGATACAATTCCAATTTTCTTAAATTTACCAAGGCTTGATTTGTGACCCAAGATATGATCTATCCTGGAGAATGTTCCATGAACACCTGAAAGAAAACGTATTCTGTTGTTCTTGGATGGAATGTTCTATAAATACCAATTAAATCCATCTTGTTTAATGTTGCATTTAAAGCTTGTGTTTTCTTAGTTATTTTTATTTTCATTGATCTGTGCATTGGTGAAAGTAGGTTATTAATATCCCCTACTATTATTGTGTTACTGTCGATTTCCCCTTTAATGCCTGTTAGCATTTGCCTTATATATTGAGGTGCTCCTATGTTCGGTGCATAAATATTTACAATTGTATCTTCTTGGATTCATCCCTTGATCATTATGTAGAGTCCTTCTTGTTCTCTTGTAATAGTCTTTATTTTAAAGTCTATTTTTTCTGATATGAGAATTGCTACTCAAACTTTGCTTTGATTTCCATTTGCATGGAATATCTTTTTCCATCCCCTCACTTTCAGTCTGTATGTTTACCTAGGTCTGAAGTGGATCTCTTTTAGACAACATACCTACAGGTCTTGTTTTTGTATCCATTCAGCCAGTCCATGTCTTTTGGTTGGAGCATTTAATCCATTTACATTTAAGGTAATTTTCGATATGTATTTTCCCATTACCATGTTCTTAATTGTTTTGTGTTTGTTACTGAAGGTCTTTACTTCTCTTGTGTTTCCTGCCTTGAGAAGTTCCTGTAGCATTTGTTGTAAAGCTGGCTTGGTGGTGCTGAATTCTCTTAGTTTTTGCTTGTCTGAAAGGCTTTAGTTTCTCCATCGAATCTGCATGAAGTCCTTGCTGGTTACAGTAATCTTTGTTGTAGGTTTTTTTCCCTTTCATCACTTTATACATATGCTGCCACTCTCTTCTGTCTTGCAGAGTTTCTGCTGAAATATCAGCTGTTAACCTTATGGGGATTCCCTTGTGTGTTATTTGTTGCTTTTCCCTTGCTACTTTCAATATTTTTTCTTTGTGTTTAATTTTTGATAGTTTGATTACTATGTGTCTTGGTGTGTTTCTCCTTGGCTTTATCCTGTATTGGACTCTTTGCACTTCCTGCACTTGATTGACTATTTCCTTTCCCATATTAGGGAAGTTTTCAACTTTAATCTCTTGAAATATTTTCTCAGTCCCTTTCTTTTTCCCTTCTTCTTCTAAGACCCTTATAATTCAAATGTTGGTGTGTTTAATGTTGTCCCAGAAGTCTCTGAAACCATCCTCAATTCTTTTCATTCTTTTTTTGTTGTTCTGCTCTTCAGTAGTTATTTCCATTATTTTATCTTCCAGGTCATTTATCTGTTCTTCTGACACAATTATTCTGCTATTGATTCCTTCTAGAGAATTTTTAATTTCATTTATTGTGTTGTTCATCATTGTTTGTTTGCTCTTTAGTTCTTTTAGGTCCTTATGAAACATTTCTAGTATTTTCTCCATTCTATTTCCGAGAATTTGGATCATCTTTACCAATATTACTCTGAATTCTTTTTTAGGTAGACTGCCTATTTCCTCTTCATTTGTTTGATCTGGTGGGTTTTTACCTTGCTCCTTCATCTGATGCATAGTTCTGTCTTCTCATTTTGCTTAACTTACTGTGTTTGGCATCTCCTTCTTGCAGGCTGTGGGTTCATAGTTCCCGTTGTTTTTGGTGTCTTCCCCCAGTGGGTAATGTTGGTTCAGAGGGTGGTGTAGGTTTTCTGGTGGAGGGGACTGGTGCCTGTATTCTGTTGGATGAGGCTGTGTCTATTGTTTCTAGTGGGCAGGACCACATCCGGTGGTGTGTTTTGGTGTCTCTGTGATCTTATAATGATTTTAGGCAGCCTCTCTGCTAGTGGGTGTGGCTGTGTTCCTGTCTTGGTACTTGTTTGGCATGGGTTATCCAGCACTGGAGCTTGTTGGTCATTGAGTAGAACTGGGTCTTAGCTTTGAGACAGCGATCGCTTGGAGAGCTCTTGCCGATGGATATTATGTGGGGCCAGGAGTTCTCTGGTGACCCATTATCCTGAGCTTAGCTCTCCTACCTCAGAAGCTCAGGCCTGATAGCCAGCCGGAGCACCAAGATCCTGTCAGCCACACGGGGAAGTCTGAGGTCTTCTGCCAGCATTCAGTAGGTGTTCTGTAGGAGTTGTTCCACATGTAGATGTATTTTTGAGGTATTGGTGGTGAGGAAATTGATCTCCATTTCTTACTCCACTGCCATCTTGAAGGTCCCCTCTCCTCACACACGTCCTGTTGCTAGAGGATCCCCATTTCATCTGGAAAGGACATAAATCTGGCAACGTCACTTAAGGCCTAGCCCATCCACTTCTTTCCCTTTGTGCTTAGTCTGTTTCACTTGCTCATAGCGAGCCCTGTGCAGGGGCCTTGCCCCCGGCCCTTCAGACCAGAGTTCCTCGTGAAATGGCTGAGCTGACACCTCAGCTCAGAACATGCGCTGAAGCTCCTCACAGGACACTCAACTCAAGTTGGAGTTGGGCTGTGCACAGAGACACTACACATGCCCTGCAGTGTGATCTGTTCCTATGTACTTTGTACTTGTTTTTTTTTTTTTCTATCTTTGCTTAACTCATGTTCACAAGTTTATCTCTATGTTTTCTTTTCCAACTCTTAAGCTTTTACACTTTATATTTACATCTACATTCCAATTTGAGTTAATTTTTAATAAGATGTGAGTATAGGGCAAAGTTAATATATTTTGAGAATGGACTACTACTGTTTGGGCATCATTTCTTAAAAGACTATACATTATTGATCTTCTTTTTCTGCTGTTTTTTCCCTTATCTTTATTTAGGTGTACTAAAAAAAAAAGTGTTTATATTTGAGATATACCATGTGATATTTTGATAAAACTGGAAAGAAACCAAGGTAGAATGCACAGGAAAGCAAATGCATGTAACTCTTTACAATGAAGCAAATAACCATACAGAAGAGGGTGGGGAAAATGAACTGCAGACAATATGTTAGCTGGATACTTATACATGCTAAAGACAAAAAAAGGACTGTACACACTGTACTCCAGTAGGTAAGTTCGTTTCTCACAGGGATCTAGAATAGCAATCTGAAAGTCCAGTATATATATACTAGAGTTGGATAAATAAGTTAACATATTGTAGATATGGAGAGCCAGTTTTCTCTCTGTGGGAGAAAGTAATTACAAATAAGTAAAGGTACAACTATAAAACCCAAGTTTTTATAAAATCTCCTACTTGGCATATTCTGGGGATTCCTCAGAACATGCATGCATCTTCCCCAGAAGGGGTCACCTGGATCTTCAGCAATTTTCCAACCAGTTCAAAGCTTTACTGGAGTCAGAGCTATGAGTAAAGATTTTGTAGGTTTGTCCTTTACTGAAACATTTAGACGAAGACGATCCTACAACTTCTCATGGGGAGGAACATAAATGAATTTGGCAGAACCTTGTAGTTTTTCTATCCAAATTATTGTGATTTTTAATAGTTTTTCCCTTTTCTTGCTGAGTAGTATTTGTGGTGTGGAAAAACCACAGATTTTTTAACCACTCACCTTTTGATGGATATTTGGATAGTATCCAGTTTTGTGCTTACCAATAAAGCTGATATAAACCCTTCTTTACAAGTTTCTCTGTGAAAATAAGTTTTTACTTTTCTGGAATATATGTTTAGCAGGGTTCAGAGGGGGATCTACTGCATTGAATACCTACAATAGAGAAGAGGAGAGGTCTCAAATCAATGACTGAGTTTTTTTTACCTAGGAAACTAAGCTAAACCCAATATCAGGAGAAGAAAGGAAATAATCCAGATAAGAGCAAAAGTCAATAACCAACCTTCTGAAATAAACGTGTCTTAAAAGACTTTTATTATCTCCTATACCCATTGAGAGAGGGATACACATTATTTTCAAGAGCACAGAGACATGTACCAATGTCAAGCTCCTTGAAAGACACAACTAAAAAGCTCATTCAAGCATTCCCATGAAGACAACTTTGTGACCAATTTACTTCACTAGTGAAAGCTACCAAATATTTAAGGAAGAATCAATGTCAATCCTGTGTAATTTTTTTCAGAAAACGAAACATAAAAGAGGATTTCCCAGCCATTTTATAAGACCAACTTTATCCTGATATGAAAACCAGAAAATTATATTTAAACAACTAAGCAGAACTAATCCTTATTAACAAAGATAACAAGCTTCCTATCAAAATTTAACAAATTGAATAAAACAATATATTAAAGAATAAAACATCATGGTCAAGGATTATTTACCTCAGAAATAAGGTCTCTTTTATCATGCAAAGTATCAGTATAGGGCTTCCCTGGTGGCGCAGTGTTTGAGAGTCCGCCTGCCAATGCAGGGGACAGGGGTTCGTGCCCCGGTCTGGGAGGATCCCACATGCCGCGGAGCGGCTGGGCCCGTGAGCCATGGCCGCTGAGCCTGCGCGTCTGGAGCCTGTGCTCCACAATGGGAGAGGCCACAACAGTGAGAGGCCTGCATACCAGAAAAAAAAAAAAAAGAAAAAGAAAAATGTATCAGTATAATTCACCATATTAATAGAATGTAAATGAAAAATATGTGACAATATATGTGTGTGTGTATTACTATCATTTTAAATTATTTTAAATAATAATAATTATTATTTTAAATTATTATTTTAAATATTTGTGTGTGTATGTACCATTACTGCAATCCAGAACTACAAGGTTGTCTCTAAGGGAATAAACTGTTAAAAAACACAAAAATTTGGAGAACCACCAGGAAACCATGCATGCAAATGAAAAATCCAATATTGAAATGATACGTATTAGTTGACTCCATTTATAAACGATTCATGAACAGATTAATGAACAGATTAGTGATAGCAAAGGTTTAGGGATGTGAAGGAAGGGTAGGGGAGTCTCTTCAGGTATATCAAGAAGGCGTGTTGTGATACATTAAGTATTCGATTGTAGTGAAGGATAGAAAACGGACAAGCTTCTGCCTCCTCATTTATGTTCTGCCCTTAGAGAAAGCCACAGTATCATCTTAGCCTAAATTTTTCAGAAGAGAAAAAAAAAAACAAGAAAAACCTTACTTATAGCTCTAACTCCAGTAAAGCTTTGAACTAGATGGAAAATTCCTGAAGATCCAGGTGAGCCCTCCTAGGATAACATGCAAGTATGTTCTGGGGAATCCCCAGAATAAGCCAAGTACAGAACATTATAAAACTTGGGTTCTGAAGAGGCAAGTGGAATGATAGGTCATCTTGGAGAACTGGTGGTCACATCGCTGGGAGCCTGGCAGTCTAGGAGCATAGGCAAGGAGCCACTACCTCAGAAACTTTTCAATTCAGCTTCAAGTGCTATTCTTGTTGGTGACATTCTTGGTCTATTCTGTGTCTCTGTTTATATTTGGCCCCCAGATTTTTCTAAGTCTTTGTTACCCACTCCATTGTGAGCTTCTGGCTTCCACTGCATTTCTTACCAGAATTTAACAGAACATGTCCTTGATTCTGGATAAGTGTCATTCACTCTTTGTCCCTGAGCATTCTCTGGACCATTTGCTTACTCCATTCTCATAGCGGAGTTCAAAGCAGAATCTACACTTATGTGCCCTTTGTGTCTTCCCAGGTTGCATAGTTGGAGGATGCAAGAGTCAGGGTTCTGGCGAGAGGGGGCCTGGGACATGTGCAGGAAAGTCAGGGCATGACATGTGGTGCTGTGCTGCTGATGCTAAGCAAATTTCACTCAAATAAGCCTTGAGATCTCACTAAAGAACACAGTAGCTTACCATTAAAACAACAAGATGTGACAAAGCATATGCTTGTCACTTACAAAATCTGCTAATTAAAAAAAAATATACACATGCAGGCAGCTTACTAAATGTGGCATGTCACCACGTAGAGTACTGGCACCCTGGACACCTCTCCACCCCCACCACAAGCATCATCTGAGCTCTGCACATCACATAGACAATCTGTTTTTCCATCCCAGCAGTGCCAGCTGTCCCTTGAGGAGAAACTCAAGAATGCTCACCAAGAAAGGGAAGCAGGAGATCTTTTCAGTGGATCCTGGCCACTCTCTGCCTTTTCTTATGAAGTGAAAACAGCTGGTAGTCCACACTTGCCAGCTTCAGACTGACTGCTCCCCACACCATCGGGCTCCAAATAAGCTGTCCTATGACAGGGAAGAAGCAACCATTGAAAGAGTTTTAAATTCAACACAGCCTGATTTTTCTCTCCCAGACCTAAATGCATCCACCTCCACCAGCCAAGTTTCTAAGATCTATGGAAACCTGCAGATTCTCTCAGATTAGAAAATTGGTTCCTCTTCTGAACAAAAAACATTGGCTGCTTTGCCCCTTCATGATTCTATAAAGGTTCCAGGGTTTTAATGACATTGCTCTCTTCTCTTTCCCTCACTTTGCTCCCGCCACTGTCACGGCCTTCAAATTAACCTTCCTGTCTTGGAATAAGAATAAAAACATCTTACCTCTGGCAATAGGAGTACAGGCAAGAGAGAGCACACCTGGAAGGAATCAGGGAGTGGGTTGGACTAGGGGAAGCTTCCCCCCAAAATTCCACTGAATCCAGAGGATTCAAAACATGAGATTCAAAGATAGTACTGCAACCCATCTTTTAGGAAAATAGCAACTTTACTCTGTTTACCGAGTGACCCTCCAGCAGACCCTGCCTTTCAGATGTCCTTTCACACGGTATTTTCGATTCACTCTCATGGAAGAAGTTTCTTGGATCTTGAGACTCTCTCCTCCAGAAGGTCCCCAAATCCTGAGTGAATATTGGCCCAACTCCTCTCCTAAATTCTGTCTTTCAGGACCAGATTAGGTTAAATCAATAGATTGAAAAGGACTTATATTATTGGTATTTTGTCTTCTCCCCTCCCTTTTATTTTTCCTTCCCTCCTTCCCCAGGGTGTGCCTACATTTCCTGAATCAACATGACTAAAAAAACCCACTCAGGTAATTATTCCAAGAAGTATCCTGAGGCCTCTCTTATGGACAGAGCACAACCGGCATAATTTTTAAGCTCTGCCTCTATAGTTGTGCTTTTACCACAATGCAATTATCCTCGGAACTGAGTGTCCCAAGGATTGCATTAGGCTTTGGACACACTTGACAATAATTTATGAAAAGTGTATTCATTTGGATGCTACTTCAGAATGGACATTGTTCTTATCCAAATAATACTAACCAACATTAATTAGGTGTTGCCCATGTGCCGGACATTTTATATTGCTTCTACTTGTATTAACTTATTTAATCATCATCCCAACCCTATGAAAGAAGTACTGTTATTACCCCAATGTGCACATAATATGCAAGAGGGGGCTCCACTAGAGCATCTAGAGGGAGCTCAGCCCTGCCAACACCTTGATTTTGTCCCAGTGATACTACTGTCAAATTTCTGGCCTCTAGAACTGTTCCAGAATAAATTTCTCTCATCTTAAATGGCCAGATTTATGGAAATTTGTTATAGCTGCCATAGGACACTGTACGTTTTCAGAAGCCTTTATCACAAACAGCATTCCTCAGTTTAAACCACACCCAACTTGAGTTGTTCATGAAAAAGAAAGGGGCTGAATCTTGGTACGGTGATTCTATCAAAGATTGGTTGCTTGTGATTCAATGCATTGCTTATGGCACAGGACGTGGCTCCCTAGACCAGGATGATGCTAACATTTCATTCAAAGGTTTCTTCCTCCTTAATCTACCCCTCTTCTTCCAATAGTAAATTAGTAGGTTTCCTTCTACTCTCCATAAATATGGAGTCCTGTCTTTGGTGTCAGGCATGGGTTGGGGTGGTGAGGAGATGGCCAAACCCAAATGACTAAGCACAACTTTTGGTTTCTTTAGGAGGTTCCTCCCTTTCTTTTCAGGTACACTAACTTCTCAAGACGCACTTCAGGTGCCAAAGGTTAGACTTCCATTCATTTCAACATGTTTAATATGTTTGAGCATAAATAGCTGCCATCACTCAAAATACCCAAGCAGGTAGGAACTGTACGGAGCTGATAATTAAGGAAGGTCAGGGTAGCTGGTGAGGAGGCTGGGTTTCTAGGGTCATTGAAGTTGTTGGTTTGAGGTCAATTACTCCTGAGATACTGCAGTGAAACTGAATACTTACAAGAATCACTGAAGAATATCCATTTGGAATCTAAGGAACACAAGTGAACACAGAATGAAAATTTAGGAAGAAAAAGTTTAAACTAAATAGCCACAGAAAGAGGGGTGTGTATATCAAGATAAATAGATAAATCAAATATAATGAAATACTAAACAACAGTTCAATCAAATAAGCTAAATCTTATCATAATATTGCATGAAAAATAAAATGCCAGTTGCAGGAAGAATACAAGCTACTTGATAAAATGCATATGTGCGTTTAAAGGACATAAATTAATATCATATATTATGTACTGATTGACTCCCATGTAGTTTAAAAAATAATGGAAGAATATGCAGAGAAATTTATTGTTGTATTTGCCTGGAGAATTTATGGTGATTTTTTTTTCTCTTTATAGAAACTGAAGGTTTAAACAAAGAAGGAAATGATAATTTTTCCCCCTGATCGTCAGATTTACATGTGTTTGTTTCACTAGCACATTTTATTTCTGCATGTAGTAAATATAGTTTTACTTTCTTAAGAGCTTGTAACCAGGGAAAGAAACCTTTTTACTTTTTCAATAAATAAGATATTCAGTCATATTCTTCAGAGTTATCAGAGGATGCAGATGGGTGGTGTCCAGTATACTTGGTATTCTTGGGGCCCAAATTAGGCCACCCCAAAATAGGCCTCAATGACATATTGTTTATTTTGAATTAAAGTTACCATAGGAGCAGCTAAGCACAAGGACACTCTGACCTTCCTTTCTGTCTCCCTGAAAGCAGGAAATAAGTGTCATGTGAAAGACACCTTCCCTGCATCTAGAGGTAGAAGGACACTCTTATGACAAAGACAAGGAGTTCAGGCTGAGAAGCCTATGTTTAAAAACCTTATTACTTTTTAAATTTACTACCCCAAACCCAAACTCTGTTTAGGTTCTTCACTAAGTGGGTATCCCAGATCTAAGTTTCTTTATTCTGTCAATTCCTCCAAATTTATTTTTTCTTTATCTAAAAGTATAAAATCTGCCTGCTTTGGCCACTTCTTAGGTTCCATTTCTATGGGACCTCCATGCACATGAAATAAATGTTGTTTCTTTTTCTCCTGTTAATCTGTCTTGTGTCAATTTTATTATTAGTCCAGGTACAAGGACTCTAAAGGGGTAGAAGGGAAAATGTCCCCCTCCCAGACACTTGTTGAGCCAGGCAGGTGGCTAGCTGAACCCTGCTTCCCACACTAAGTCTGCTGTAACTGACAGATCCTGGGAAATCTGACAAAGGCCTGTAGAAGGTAAGATTTCTTACCACGGCAGCCTCTCAAATCTCTGCCTGTAGGGTCTGATGGAAAGGAAAGTGATGTGAGTCCCTTTTCTCTCTCTCTGAATTTAGATAAGCAAGAGAAAATTTTAGTGTTGCTAGATCCTTGGATGAGCAACTCCTGGGAATCTTTTACCTCCCAGAGTTGGTCACTGTTTTTCTTTGTCTCTGTCTCTTGTGATGTTTTTCATAAGGAGCAAGAACCATAGGGCAGAACACAGGCATAGGCCCTCTAAGTCTGCCCTCAGAGCCTAAGATCTCAGACTGGTGAGTTAATAGTTCTTACCAAACTGGTGTCAATTAGGCAAGCTTTACTGTGGGTTCCTTATGAAAAAACAGATGAAGATTTTTTCCTTCAGTCTTATTATGTGTTCTGAGAGCTTGGCTTATGTCCAGTGAAAATATTCTCTCTGGTCTCTGCCTTCAGGAAGGTGCATTTACTGGGGTGCATGTGTTGGCCAATGGAACTGACTGGGTTCCAACACATGAAGTCACAAGCAGCACTCTATCTTTGTCTGGCTGAGCAAGTTCTCAAGGGAGTTTGTCATAAGGAGTCCCAATCCTTAAGGGGCCTTTCTCGTCTCAACATTCATTGCTTGTTAGTGTTGGAATAGTCCCACTCCTGTTGCACCTGCATGGTGCCATTAACTAGTAGCACATTTATGTCTGGAGGTACCTCGTGTTTTTGTTTGACACCAGAGACACCGTTTTCTCTACACTATTCTTTCCGCCTATAGCAACAAAGGGATTTTACTTTCTTAGACTAACAAACACTGGAAGGGAACTTTCTAAATCTTGTGAGAGCTATACACTAGCTTGTGACACTTGTCTTGTTTCTTTCGTTAAGCCATAATAAAATGTTTATTGGTTTGAGGCCCTAGTTGAAATCAATATATGAGCCTACTCATCAATGGCCTGATGACGGATGCTTTCAATTGGCTATACTTAAAAGGAAATAAATGTTTGAAAGCTGTCATCATAAACAGCTGCCAGATTGGTAATTATGAGAGAATCAAATTATAAGGGAAAAAAAGGAGTTCTAAAGAATCTTTTATTAAAAGAACAGAAATCCAACTTAAACAAAATTCTAATATAAATTCCTTTTCTTAAAAATCACCCCATTACTTCAGCAATTCCCCAGACCTTCCTACAAATAGTGAGGAAATAAATCAGCTGGAGGCCAATATTCAAGGGCTAACAGAATCTGTCTTTTTCTTGCAAATCTCTATAAAACCAGAAGTACACCTCTAGAAACATGTCAAGGACCACCAAATCTTTACTAGTCCCAAGGCCTCACCTATTCCTCTCAAAGTGCTTTTAGATATTATAAAAGATCAAGATATTGGATGAAAATTGTCCTGCACTTAAGAAAATATATTTTAACAATAATTACCCTAAAACTTATGATAATAGAGCAATATATTCCAAAACTCTTGGAGAAATCTTACATTTTCTTTCTCTGTCCCTTAAAGTTATAAACCTTACCATGTCTTTGAAATGTAAAGGTACCTCACGTAGCTTGAGACTGAGCCCTTATTAACTAACTCAATGGGTACATGATACTACAATTAAAAAAAAAAAAGAAAGAAAAGACAGAAGGGGGCCTTTTTCCGCACAAAATGCTAAAAGGACTCTCATTCCTAAACTCTTATAAATAACAACTTATTTAACATTGTATATCCAGGGCAAATACAGATATTAAACATCTTCTCTAAAATAAGTAAGGACTTTAGCCATCTCAGTGAATAATGATTTTTATAAACTAGTGAGTTTTCTATTGCATCTGCTTCATGACTAAATTTTTAACATGAAAATATGAGATCTCTTGTTGTGACTGTCTGTATGTGTATGTTACCTCTGGGTAGGATTGCCAAGAGCTCTACTTAGTTGGCTTTAACAAACAAGTGCCTATATAAAAATTGTCAAAAAGATATTAAAAGCTAACTCAAATGTGCTTCAAGTTCACATGATCTAAGATAATCTTTAGTAAATAAAAGCTAATTTGAAGCTTGTTGGTTCAATAAATACAGGTATGTCTTCAGAGTTAACATTAAATATAATGCAGATAAACAACTTTTATTCCACCTGGGTTCATTTGTCAAATGGGCTAATGTTGCTTCTGATGCAAACTTTGTTAGAAAAGCAAATTAAAAAGTGACATAATTTCTAACTGCTTTAATGTCTCAGGAAATTTTCATGAGTAATCTAAGTATGATTATTAAGAACAAATAGATTAAATAGATGTAAATGAGTAAAGAGTTGTTAGGTGAACTTCTTACCAATATTTGTTTTAAAAATGTCTACTGAAATAGTTTCTTAGTCTCTTTGGTAATTACATCCTTAGATTTTTTGCTAAGTTAAATTAAATGATGGGAATTCGTTGAATATCTACATCATTTCCATGTAAGATAAAATATTGAAACATTAATTGTTAAACAATATAAGTTTATACTTACTTTTAATCTCTTAGCACAGAGAAACTAAGTATGTTTGTATTTGTTAGTAATTATATCTTGTGCTTTACTGAAAGACTGTACTATGAAATAACATATGTTTCTAAAATTATAAAATGTATTTGTGCTTCCTAAGCCACAAAATGTTAATACAATTCACAATTGTTTATTTTCACTAAAGAAATTAAGATTTCAAAGGTTTAAGAACTTTAATATATGTGGTTAAAACTACCAGATATAATAATAGAAAAAGGATGTGTTTGGGGATAAGAAAAGGTATAAGGTATGGAGATGTTTTTATTTTATTTATTATTATTATTTTTTTTTTTTTTTTGCGGTACACGGGACTCTCACTGTTGTGGCCTCTCCCATTGCGGAGCACAGGCTCCGGACACGCAGGCTCAGCGGCCATGGCTCACAGGCCTAGCCGTTCCACGGCATGTGCGATCTTCCCAGACTGGGGCACGAACTGCATGGGCAGGCAGGCTCTCAACCACTGCTCCACCAGGGAATCCCTGGAGATGTTTTTTGTTTAGGAAAAAGAAAATGATTTTGTTCCAAAGTTGGTGATTTCTAAATGGGAAAGAAAACCAGGGACAAATTAAAATACACATAGAAAACTGTAAAATATTTGTAAATAAAGGAATCTTTGGAAAGGAACTGTATGTGTGGTCAGGACTGAGTAAGACTGGAATGAATTTAATTTAATAGGTGAGTTTTAATATCAAAATTAAGCTGGTAGAAAATTAGAACTGGTTTTCTCATTTTGTTTTTGTTTTTATTTTCTATTGGTCTGCTCCTGATAATAAGAGATTATGAAAGGTTTTTCTTTATATTTAAGTAATCTGCTAAAATAAACAACTTGTGTCTTGTCAAAATAATCACTACATTATATGTTATCTTTATCAGGTCTTTGCTTACTTAAGGAAGCCTAGTTCTCTCAATAATAAAGAGTAAAGTTTAATATAACCTTCTACATTTGCCTATGAAGTCTTTAATTGTTGTTTTAGTTAAATGGATGACCATGATTTGTTCTACTGTCACCTATATGACTAAGTGTTTTTAAGCTTTTTTGATAATTTTGTCAAACTTCCCCAAAAGCAAATTCTAAATAAAGTCTTTTTGAGTTAGAACTAACTTTGAGATATGAATTACATTAGAGAGCTCTTGAAGTATCTCAAAAATTTGTTTTCTCTCCTATATGAAAAGAGCAATGTTAAACTAAATATATTTGATATGTTAAATTACATGGGACACATTGTCAAATAAGAAGTAACATTAACTCTTCTTTATGTTGTGTCTGTATGGATTTGTACTATAAGTGTCCCCAGAAACTACATAAAAGTCGTGGAAGTCATATATGTTCTGACATAAGATGTTATCTGTCATTAAAATTGAGGCTTATGCTAAAGGGACTGAACCCAAATATCAGGGAAATGCCCTGACTTTCGCGAAAAAGCAGCACCAACAGAATCTGTAAGGTTGTGGCACATGTGGTTGAAGTTCATTCTGCTTCTGTAAAAACAAAAAACAAAAACAAAACAAAACAGAACAAAAAAACGCTTATTGGCAGATTTACGTGATCTCAAGGTGCTTGTGACAAAGCAACAGTCTGCACCTAAATGAGAGAAATTAAGATGGATAAGCAATAGCTCTAAATTAACAAACAGTGAGGGAAATGGGAAACCAAAAAGGCCATTTGGTTCTTCGTGTCTATTTGGAAAACCTCATTTTTTTTTTTCTTGCATTTCTTCACCCACCATAGTGAAGCTAAAATAATTCAAATTGTAAATAGCCATTGTCAGGAAGATTTCTATAAAATTAAGAAAACAGTCTACCTGCAATGTCTGAGCTGCTGGGTTCATAACACTGGGGAAAAAATAATTTTGTCCTCAGTGGCCTCAGACTTCCTTTCTCTGGACCTTTTGGACATCCGCAGCTGGACTTCATTCAGCTATCACTTAATACTGGGTTATCAAAATGTTATTGTTACTGTATGTATGTTTTTCAAATGGGTTGAATCTTTCCCCTGCTGCAAAGCTGATGCCCTCACAATGGTAAAGAAACTTTTAAAAATGTGTTTTCTGCTTGGCGTCTACCTTCCACAATCTCCAGTGGTCAGGAACTCACTTCACTGGGCAAATACTATAAGTCTTAACAACAAACTTGCAAACTTCTTGGATTCGCACTGTCCCTGTCACCTCAATTATCAGGCACGGTCAACAGAACTAATGGAAAACTGGACTAAAAAACCAAGAGTGAATTACATGGGAATGAATGAACTGATGAATTATTATAATTTTTATAACTTTTTGTCTAAAATACTACTGATTTTTTAACCTTTTTTTTACAGATACAAGGAAATTTTTTAAAATGTTTACAACGATTTGGTAAGACATACTGTTATAAGCAGAGTTGAGACATTGATCTTTTTCTCCCTAACTGATCCTTCCAGAATTCAGAAACTCTCAGTGAGCATTCTTATTTCCTTGGCAGTATAGTTATTTGCATAAGTTCAATAAGAATCTGTTCTCTTTATAATACAACGCAATTAGAAACACTGATTATATTACCAAGGCTATGACTGGAATGTCATATAGGAAAGAGACACGCATAGACAAATATGACCAGAGAGCTTAGAGGAACTAAGGCTGACTTCTTGGAGCCAATAAGGCCCCTTGGAAAAAAATCCTTGTACCTTGTTAACAGGGTTTCCAGCAGCCTTACCTGGTAAATAAGGAAGGGTCCTTCCTGGAAGGCCCAGGAAACTTAGGATACTTTGGGGACTTCAAGAGGAGTGGAATTCACAAAATCTATAGTTATTATAGGAAAACCTGACAGCGAATATCTGGTGTGACTTACTGGCCCTGAGAGGTTATTAAAAGTTTAATCTGGAGATTTCTTATAACAAGTTCCAGCAAAACATAATTAAAAGAGCCTACATGGGTAACCACTATTCTTGCTGGACTTATGAAAATAATCAGGTAAAGCTTATTAAATTAAAATATTTTCCAAACAACTTAGTCTTTATTTGGCTTTGTAAAATGAGGGTGATTTTAGAGAGAAAAAATATGTTTCAATTAAACTATAATACCCACTTGTAGATATTAATTTCTAGTGCTATTACTTTCTTTTGAGATTTTGTTACTTACCTGAAAATTGGACTGGTTACCGACTTTTTCTAGTTTTCTGCAATATCTAACTACAGTTCTCTAAAGTTTCCAGTTTTACCCTCTTCTTTTGTTTTGGGATTATTGAGAACTAAAACTGCCCTTTTCCTGAAGCCCTGCAAATTGAAGCTACATGATGTGATATAAATTTCAAAGAAATCACTAGAATAGCTCATATTTAAACAATCCTTGAGCCTGTTTCCGTATAAGCCACTCAGAAAGTTTACCCACGCATCCTATTACTTCCTCAGAGATAATTCAAAATGCAAAAGATGCTTTGTCCCTGACATCTAGCAATCTGCTTGACTGACTGCAACCTGGGCTCAGAAACTGGTTTATAATCTGCTGTCTCATTAATCTTTTTTTTCCTTTTGTTCCCACAGAAGGGTCTCTTATTAAATACCTGATTCCTTGCACATATGTCTGGCTTGGGGAGCCCATCTGCATCATCACCTCATAAATGAGATACAACTGTTTAACTGATCTGTTCTCACAACTAAAATGTTGGTTCAATGAAATGGAGGATCCTACTAAACTGTTCTCTTTCTATATAGTCAACAGCTCAGCTTTAAATATGAGAAACTTCCAAGTTTCAGAGGAAGTAGCTATTGGGGCCCAGGCTAGGCTGCCCCTAAATGTACTTCAATGGTACATTGATCCTATTGAATTAAAGTTACTTAAGAAGTAGCTAAGGAAGAGGAACACTCTGACCCTCCTTTCTGTCTCCCTGAAAGCAAGAATTAAATCTCTCATGTGAAATGTAGACTCCCTGCATCTGGAGGTAGGAGGACACCTTTAGCACCAATGGTAGGGAATTTCAACTGAGAGGCCCATGTGAACAGACTTTGTTATTTCTTTAATTTACTTCCCCAAGCCCAAGCTCTGTTTAGGTTCTTCACTAATTAGGTACCCAAAGCCTAAGTTTCTTTATTCTGTCAATTCCTCACAAATTTATTATCTCTTTGTCTAAAAGTATAAAAGTTTCCTACTTTGTCCACTTCTTAGGTTCCATTTCTATGGGGCCTCCATGTACATAAATTAAAATTTGCTTATTTTTCACCAGTTAATGTCTTGTTTCAATTTTATTTCAGCCACAAGAACTAAAGAATGGTAGAGGGGAAAACTTCCCCATCCCCAACAATACCATGATATATTTCTCTTGATAAAAGTAAGAAAGCAATTAATTTTTGAACATTAATACATGCTGGATTGTTGCTTTTTTAAATTTGAGATATTTCATTTTTCAAGAAGACTTTAAACACACAATGAGTCTCCAGGAATAAAAGATCTAATACTTTAAAATGCATATAGATATATTGTGGCTAGTGTGATATAGAGAGGGAGCTGCTGCAAGATAAAAGAGGAAGATTTAAAACAACAATTGACACAACAGTTGTCTCATCAAAGTTTTTATTGCCCCCAATAGCTGCATACTTATTGAGATAATTATCCATTTGCTTACATCTATGTCCGGCCAAATTTCACATGCAAGGTAATAAAATTGAGGACTTTTGCTCTGTCCATAGTGATGCCTTTTTCAGGGAAGCTTTACTTCCATCCCTTCAATATGTACCTCCTTGGCCTCAGGGACCTCGACATACTATCTTCTGACTTCGTTTCACCATGTACAGAGGAGCTCATTTCAGGCCTTTCCCATCACAAGTCCTCTGAAACTCTTCTGATAGATGGAAAGCAGAATGCTAGATTTCTAGAGTTCATGTGTCCCAAGTGGAGTAATTCCTTAATAAGTCCCCAATAAGGCTTAGCACAGTTCAAGGCTGTGACTGATAAGTGGTTCTGTTGGCTGTCTTCTGGTACTTGTTCACTACGTTCCACCCTTGTACTAGGTATAGAAAACTTTCTATAGAGAGATTATCTCCAACTTGTTTTAATTCTTGGCAGTCCTGTGGGTAAGAACCTGTCTAGAAAAATTTGAGCTGTAATAAAAGGGGCTAAAAGAGCACATAATGGACTGAGGCCATTTCTGGTCTACTTACAACACAACCATTTTTACTTCAAAGGAAAAGTCTAGAACATTTAACACACACTTTTATTGCATGTTCTATTGGCAGCTACTATCTTAAATGCTTTACAAATAGTAGACTAGTTCATCTCCATCACATAACAATCTGAAAATACAGGTGCTGTTATTGAGCATATTTAACAGAGGAAAGAACTGAGGATCACAGAGGCTAAGAAACTTAAGATCAAACAGCTACATAGTGTTGGAGCTGGATTGATTTGAAACCAAGAAGTTTTCTTTCAAGGTAATTTTATATTACTAAAACTTTCTGTGTTCCTTTTCTTTAGTATCTTTATATTCAACCTATCCAGCTCTCTGAGGCCTGACTGATCTTAATAAATAACCATATATTGATCATGGCTATAACTACAGACCCCACGGGAAGAGCATAAAAATGAATAAATGTGAGACATCAAGCACAAAGTCCTTTGACCTACACTTAATTTGTCCTTTATGTATTTACATACACCAGATTCACTAACATGGGGGGAGAGGATGTTGTACTTTCTTATCTCAACATAGTTGTAAGCAAGCCCCACCCTTGGTCACAAACACATGGGGTCAGATAAATTAAAATCAGGATGGAGCCTGGAAAGATAGAGCCTCAACCTCTCACTCATGACTCAGTGTGTGTCCATGGAAATAAAGACCATAAAAGCATTAGGAAAAGAACCAGATATTATAGAAAAGCATCCATGGTCTCTCCCTCCTCTAAATCGCATTATCTTTGAGTGGTCAGAAACACATTCTCCATCAAGCCACCAGTTATTTAATTTACTTAATTTGAGCAAGAAGTCTCTAGAAACATTGTAAATTTCTCACATTCAGAAATAGCTTTTTTTCCTCTAGATTCCTCCTCTATAAAGCCTTGAATTTGAATTATAAGGGGAGGGCACAGGTGAAAGCTCAGAGACCCTACAGAGGGTCCTGACAAGGAAATTCCAACATCAGGAGTAGCCGCTTCTTGGAACACCCTGGGAATTGTCACAGATGTAGTCCCATGCCCCAGACAGGTTGGCAAACTGTCCAAGTCAAAGGCAGGATTTGCCCTTCCCCAGTAGCAACCAGATGCTCTGTTCCCATGATCCCGAGCACAAGGGGAAGGAACTGAGTCCTTCCAGGAAGAGTGATGGCTGGTGTGAGAGGGAGGACAGCAGGGGGCCTGCAAAGAGAATGTGAACCTATAATGGGACAATCTGTGGGACACAGGGACAAGGCGGGCAGTGGGGCCAAATGTGGAGCAACTTTGCTTGGGGCAAGTGGGGAAAGCAGCTTGAAATCACAGAACTTAACTGACTTGTCCAATATCTTACTGTCAAAGAAAGAGGGGTTAAAATTCAACACTTCTGTCTTCCAGTATATTTTTTCCTTCTTTTGCTTTCTTTCAAAATTCATGCTGTTCTTATCTCTGAACACCCCCACTTGCAGATTTCCTACTGAGTCCTTGTTTTGTTGGCCCTCCCCTGCCATCATTTTCCTGACCTGTCCTCTGCCTGCATTGCTCTGATATGATTTCAATGGATTGACCAAACCACTCCTTCATTTGAACTGTGCCCATCTTCCAAGTAGCCTGTAAGCCCATGCTGCTTTTCTTCCATTGAGCACACTTTAAGGTCAGTCAGGATCACACACCATCCCTTGCAAATGGACCTCCTGGAATCTTTAAACATCTCTCTGATGGGACCATGCTGCTCTGTCCTCAGACCCTGCCATCTGGTGGATGTTTTCAACACTGGTGTTTTTCTTATTTTTCTAACTTCTGGGTACAATAGGGTCAGACAGAGAATTCTCTTTCACAATATTTTCCTTAAGCATGGCCTGATACAGGCTTAGGATACAGCAGAAGATAGACTAAATCTGTTCATTAAGATCTGACAGGCATTGGGCCTTTCATATTCAGAGAAGGTAATTTTCACTCAATAAGAGTGATTCCAGCCTAAGCCCCACATATTTTATCCCATGGAAACCCCACTGTATTAGTTTAATTTTGCTGTGTAACAAACTCCCACTTGCTTTCAGGTTATTGGCAGAATTCAGTTCCTGGTAGTTGTAGGACTGAGGTCCCATTTCCTGCTGGCTGTCCACTGAGGTGCCACTCTCAACTGCACACCTTGGTACATGGTCACCTCCATCTACTAAACCAGCAAAGACACAATATACCTTTTTGGTGCTTTGAATCTTTTGACTTCCCCTTACACTCAATCAGAGAAACTGCATCTAAATGGCTCATGTAATTAGATTGGGCCACTTCAATAATCTCCCAGAAAGTTCTCATTTTATTGACTCAGTTAACTGATTAGTGACCTGAATTGCTTCTTCAAGAATCCATTTTGCCATATAATATCACATAATGAGGGGTTAGTATCTCATCATGCTAAAGGCTCTTTTCACAATCAAGGGGAGAAAACATATAAGATCAAAGTTCATTGGGGGTCTTTGGCATTCTGTACAACCCAGGTTTGTCACCATTCATGCTTCCCTGAGATGAACCTCACTCAAACCTGTAGAATGATAATAATCTCCCTATCTCTTATATGAAAGCACCTGAAAGATTGGAGATGGAAACATTTCCTCTGGGATTTGCTTGTATTTGCCCCTGTGGCCATTTTCCACCTCTCTCCCAACCACCCCCACCTTGTACAGAAAATCAGCCCCTGTATATTTTCCCTCACTTAGAGAAAATCTAGGTTGCCCAAGTTATGTTTGCTAATTTTCAAGAAGATTTCCTTTTTTCTTGACAGTAGGTGAACCTCAACACACCTTCCCATGCTAGAGCTCCATAAAACGATACATATTTCTAACCCAAATCAGAATGTTCCTTGGGAGGCTTCTCAGGCCAGGTATTTTGAATAAAGGCTCCAGGTATTTTGAATAAAGGCTAACAGTGCTCTGCTTGATTTCCTTCCAGCTTTTGGTGCAGTGAGTTGGACAGAGCTAGACCCCCTACCTCTCATCTCAGCCACTTCCAGAAACCCCTCGACATCTCTCCACCTGAGAGTCCCAGCAAATGGGTCGCTGAGGAAGCCCTCTCCTAATCACCACTCCACTCTCTTTGCTTTAATTTGTGGTCTAAGCCCTTATTCTCTCTCTTCTTTGTCCTTGATCTAAGTTTCTTGACCTATTCTGTTTCACTGCTCATGGTTATCAAGACAAACTGGGACTGTAGCATGAGGAGATCTGATTTTTTGTTTCTTCTATCTTCTTATCATTTGGATATAAGCAGCTACCAGTCATGAAACAAACTTCAGGGTCATTTTCTGCCTTTTACCATGACAAAGATCATGGTGCCAATAGCACTAAACACTGGAAGATCTGTTAGGATTTTATCAAAGCTAATTTCGAATGTCATTGTTTCTTCCGGGGATTTTGAGTTATAAATAAGACAATCTTTTTATGTGGTACTCTATAATCAAAAGGTTTAAAGATTCCAATTATTTAATCATCAGCATTTTAAAACTTATTGTGAAGATAGCTTTAGAAATATATAAAAACTAAAAAAAAGAAAAATTGAAAATTCCTTACTTTAAATATGCCTCAGGATAGGATAAAAAAAAAAACATAGAAAAGCTCACCCTCACAAATTTTTTTATTTTTAAAAATTTTTCATACTTTTATTTATTTATTTATTTAAATTTTATTTTATATTGGAGTATAGTTGATTTACAATGTTGTGTTAATTTCGGGTGTACAGTAAAGTGATTCAGTTTTATATATATATATATATTTTTTTTCCCATATATGTTATTATAAAATATTGAGTTGATTTCCCTGTGCTGTACAGTAGGTCCTTGTTGATTATCTATTTTTATATATGGTAGTGTATATATTTTAATCCCAAACTCCTAATTTATCCCTTCCCCCACCTTTCCCTTTAGAAACCATAAGATTATTTTCTCTGTCTGTGAGTCTGTTTCTGTTTTGTAAATAAGTTCATTTGTATCATTTTTTAAATAAATGATATCATATGATAATTTCTTTTTCTCTGTCTATATATGATAATCTCTAGGTCCACACATATTGTTTCAAATGGCATTATTTCATTATTTCTATGGCTGAGTAATATTTCATCGTATATATGTACCAAACCCACACAATTTAATGGTATTCTAGTTGACTTTTTCTGGACTTGTTTTCTTGCAAGATTTCCTAACCCATTACCTCTTAAAGTCCACAATATTTTATGTTAACAGATATTTCATAAGGATATTTGTCTAAAATTCAATTTTCCTACTCCCACTTACCACTGCAACAAAAAGCATAAAATACCTAGGAATAAACCTACCTAAGGAGACAAAAGACCTGTATGCAGAAAACTATGACACTGATGACAGAAATTAAAGATGATACAAACAGATGGAAAGATAAACCATGTACTTGGATTGGAAGAATCAACATTGTGAAAATGTCTCTAATACCCAAAGCAATCTACAGATTCAGTGCAATCCCTATCAAACTACCAGTGACATTTTTCACAGAACTAGAACAAAAACTTTCACAATTTGTATGGAAAGTTTTCATACTTGCATGGGTCTCTTTCTGGGCTCATTGTTTTATTCCTTAGCTCTATTTTTCTATCACTGCACCAATGCACTGTCTTATTAATTACATAATTGGTAAGACAAGTCTTTTCAACTAGTTTTTGGGGAAAGTCTTGGCTATCCTTAGCCCTTTGTTGAATGTTCATGAAAAATTCCTGGTCATGATTTTGATTACATTTTGAGATAAACTTAATTTAGCTATAAGTTTTAGTTTTTTAATATGTTGCTGGGTTCACTTTGCTCTTAATTTTGGTTTGAAGTTTGCATATTGGTTCATGGGTGAGATTGGCCTATAGTTTTCTGTTTTTTTGTACTGTCTTTGTCTGATTTTGTTATCAAGTTATACCAACCTCACAGAGTGTGTTGGGCAGTGTTCACCCTTCTTCTATTATTTTAAGAGTTTGTATAATGTTTGGATAATCTGTTTCTTGACTATTCTATAGAATTTACCTATAAAGCCCTGTAGACCTCATGTTTCCCTTTTGGTAGGAATTTTTTTTTTTTTTTTTTAACTAACAGTCTAGATTTTTAAATGGTTATTAAAGAGAATTCAGTCTTTTTCTTTGTAGGTCAGTTTTGGAAAGTTATATATTCTAAGCAGTTTATTAGTATGAGGTTATTATAATGTTTTTCTCATCTTTTTAATGTTTGCTACATCAGTAGTTAAGGTCCCATTTTATTTATAATAAAATTTATTTGTGCTTTCTCTTTTTTCTTGATCAAGTTTTGACTTCATGATCCTTTCTAGTATATGTTTATTTCATGTTACATTAGTTTATGCTTCCCTCTTTTACTTTCTTCCTTCAAATATCTTTATTATTCTATAGTTCTCTTTTTGACTTGTTACTTTGTTTTTGATATTTTTACTTTTTGCTCCTTCCTCATAATATAATTGAATTAAAGTTATAACTATCCATCAAAAAAAAAAAATCAGTTTTCCTTTAGAGGCTCTTGGAAAGCACAGTTTTCCCTAAGGGAAGAATGATGGGACTCTCCCTGGTATCGTGCAGGACTAGGCACCATGTCAGGGTGGGGTCTGTAACACCAGTAGATCTATAAGGGGAAGGGAAAGAGAGACACAGTAGGACACAAAGGGAACGGGGGGAGGGGGGGACTTCCAGAGGAAAAGGCCAAGATAACAGGTCCGACCGGTGTAATTTAAAAAAGAAAAAGAATCCTGTTTTTTTCTGCAAGGAAAATGGAATGGAAACAACAATATAAAGAAATTAGGAGGTAAGATTCAAGACCCTTCAGTTAAAGTTCTTTTCTTCCAATGTGCTGCAAAAGTTTCTTAATTTCATGTCAAGGACCATGAGCTCTCTGAAATTTTCCCTAGTAGCAAGCATGGTTGCTCTCCACGGTTGCACAGATATTGGCAGAAGGCAAAGGACTTTAATACTTGTAGTATGATGAGTTTCACAATATTCAGCTCAGTTCCCCTTACCCCCTAGTCCCATGGTGGGACATAGATGGGCCCAGACAGGTGCCTTCATATGTAGTGGGTTATGCTACAGGAACAGAATATCCCCTATAATTATGCTACAGGAGCTTAGGAAACCTGAATCTTTATGAGGGGTAGTAAGCTAGCCTACTCCTTACTTCAGAGGGAAACATCTTTCTTGTACTGGAGAGTAACCATGCCTGACTTACTTCACTCTGGATGGAAACACAATGTCCATTTTCTAAAACTATAAGCAAGCCTGCCTTTTGCTTTGGAGAGAGATACTATCTCTATTTTTAAAGGCTTTTCACTACACAGACATCCATGCAAAGATAGACCAGAAGAAAGGGCACTCAGTGCCTCTGCTTGCATGAAGTGCAGAAACATCAGAGCCCCACATAGAATTGTTTCCCAAGTCTTCTCTGAACATTCTTTGCTTCCTCAGTGAAACAAGAGGGTTCTTTGCACTTGTGATAGTCAATGACTTTTAGAAAAAGATAATATGTATGTGTTTAAGGGTCTGGGGAAGGGTCCTTGGGAAGCTATCAGCAGTAAGATGCTGAGCATTTCATAATCTTTAAAAGGATGGGATTGAGCAATGAATGTACATAAAGCACTATACAACTAGAAATCTTTTGTCATCTTTATGATGCATTCTGAATAGCACCTAAGATATGGCAAGGCATATCCTGAAGACAGCGTCTCTGGTTAACATTTTCTTAAAAGAACAACTCTTGGGTTTTAATGATCCAAACTCCACACAATGTGTATATCCCCCAGTGCAATATTTTTCAGCCAAAATTTATATAAGAAAACTTCATAGTTGCATCCCCAAATCTCAATATGAATCTCAATATGAATCCTTTAATAAAATTACAAGCACAGAATTACAAGTACAGAATCATTTGCTCTTTTCAAAAAGAGTGCAAGTCACAGATGATGCTGGTGTAGAGAAAGGAATCACTAGGTCATGCACCTCATACAATAAAAACAATGTTTTTAACAAATGCATTCATTGTGTGCTAATCAGGAAATCAAGTTTTAAAGAATTTTCCTTTATTTTTTTTTTTGAGGAAGGCAGAATAATTCTTTATTATTATTTTAATTTACTTTTGGCTGTGTTGGGTCTTCGTTTCTGTGCAAGGGCTTTCTCCAGTTGCGGCAAGCGGAGGCCACTCTTCATTGCGGTGCGTGGTCCTCTCGTTATCGCAGCCTCTCTTGTTGCGGAGCACAGGCTCCAGACGCGCAGGCTCAGTAGTTGTGGCTCACGGGCCCAGTTGCTCCGCGGCATATGGGATCTTCCCAGAACAGGGCTCGAACCCGAGTCCTCTGCACTGGCAGGCAGACTCAACCACTGCGCCACCAGGGAAGCCCAAGAATTTTCCATTTTAACATGACAGCTTGCTACTTAAACATAGGTGTTCATGGGTTTTAGAGCATTGGTTGGGGGATTGGGGTTTGGGGTGGAAACCCACTGTATCATGTATTTTTTTTTTTTCACTTAAAATAATGAGATATAAGCTCACAAGTAAAAGTTTTAGACTAAAGTCAGATTTTCAGGGATATTTGCAATTGGATTCAATTGGAAGAATTATCACCTTCTTTATCATCCTCATCTGCTACCATCAGATTCTATGTAGGCAAGTGTTGGTCATTTTTTTTTTAATTTGAGGAAAAGGGCAAAATCAGGAGATGAGATGGGCTATCAGTAGGGGTAACGGTCTGTCCACTCTTCCCTGCATCTCTCTTCCATGAATCTTTTTCCAAATATCTTCCTAAATATTCCCAGGAGGCCTGATCTCTTTCATCCCTTCTGGGTTTCTTCTTTGCTTCCTTTTTGCAGTCTCTGCTGGAGGATTTTTTTCTCACACCCTCTGCCTCTCAGGGACGTGGGAACTGGGCACCTGGAGGCATTCAGAGAATGATAAAACTTCACCTTTGCCTAAAGGAAAGTGGGACTGATTGTGGGGAGGATACCTTACATTTCACAGTTCCAGCCTGTTCCTGGAAGGGCTTCTCCCCATTCTGGGAATCTCTCTGAGCCCACGTCACCTGTGTTCCTTCTCAGTGTCCTGGTTTTTTTCTGCTTACTTGATAGGCTTTGATTTTACCTCTACCCTTTGCTCAGGTCCTGCTATAATAAATCGTCCTTATCTACTCTGGTAAAACCACTCAAGCTGTACGGTGAGTGGGGGAATGGAAAAGGAGGTCCTTCACTGCCTCAACCTCCCACATGTACATTTCATAATTTAACAGAATGAAGCATTTCACTGTAATTTATAATAGCTCATATTCAATTCAATAGTTGTACCACAATTTATTAAACTTATCCAGTTTGTTGAATGTCTATATTATCTTTATTTTAATTTTAGAAGAGATAGGAATAAATAATTTCTTTAATCAATGATTTTAAATGCTCATGATTGTTTTAAGTGATTTTTTTCTTATTTTAAGAAAAATCAGAAGGTACTTCTTTCTGGAAAAATGGCTGGCAAAATTTCCTGCATTGATAGGGAATCATTAAGCAGCCACTTGGTTTATAGACCCAGAATATGGGTACAGAAGTGGCCTTGCTGGAGTTCCAGGTAATCTAAATATCATAATATTTAACACATCCTTAGGAGAACAGCAATATCCAGTCTAAACTTGATTTAGAGAGAACAGTTTGAAAAGATTTAATAAAGTATAATATCACAGATTTTTTTCCAAGCATCCTCTTAATTCTCTATCCTTTCATTGCTCTGTGGAGAGGGCAGTGTTTTGATTTTATCTTCACCAGATGACTTATTGCCTTTTGAAAATATACATCATCACCAAACTAGTTTTAAAAATTCATGGCATCTAAGCTTTAAGTGTCAGTGGGGCTGGTTACTTTCAAAGAGAGGCTGAAAATAGCCACGGCACATTTCCATAATAATCTGGGCAAAAGAAAACTACAGAGGAACATTCACTATGTAAGCTGGCAAAAAGAACTGAAAAATTGGAATAGTGATATTATATGATGTCAGGTGTCAACAGCAAACTGACTTGTCCTTAACTTAGAGTCTGCAAATTTAGGATGCCTCCCCTCACTGGACATGCTTGTATTTTGATTCTTTTGATGGTAGTAATATGATAATTGCTCATTATTAAGCAAAAAAAGATTTAACTGTTTTTCATATCCCCTAATCCCAATTACAACTTCAAGTTTTACTTACTTCCAGTTCTCCGAATATGTGTGCAGATATAATCCCTGGCAGCTCCCAGGTGTTCCATAAGAAAACCCAATCCTTCCATCCTTCTGAGAGTAACCCTTCCTGAGGTTTGTTGATAGTGATCACACTCCAAGATCCTGGACAGTTTACAACTCATGTAATTCAACTAGGATAGTATATCCTCTTTGCTCTAATAATGGTTCAAGTATGCACAGTAATTGAGGCTTCAAATGCCAGCCCATGACATACCCTTGCCTATAGCGATTTGCTCAGGTTTGTCTAAAAAGAATGAAGTTCAGGATTCTTTTATTTTATAAATTTAGGGAAGAGTATAAATCCTCTATTCTGATGTTGAGTAGCAATCAGTAGCCCTAGTTGCTGCTGGCGACTCTCTTGTGCTGTAACAAAGGAAGGCAGTAAACAGATAAAAGATACAGATAAAAGACAATGCAGACAAGCGAGCCCCAGAGAAATGACACTTGAGCCCTGGTCAAACTGAGCTCAAAGCCTTCCTCACTGTTAGATTTTTCAGTTATGTATCCAGCAAATACCTTTACTTTTTTGAGCCAGATTATGTTGGGATTTTTCTTACTTTCAACTACAAATATCCTATCTAACACAATGGGTTCCAGCAGGAAGGAGAGGATCTGGTCCCAACAGCTGTGGTACCCCACCTGCCATTGAAGGGAGAACTCAACTAAAATGGAAACTGGCACAAGCACAATCACTGTGAACTTTTCAAACCCATGTTGTTACTTTAAACAGGGAAGAAAATAAAGACCCCTGGCATGGTACAATCATAAATTTATTTAAACTTATAGAGAAGTGTTTCCACCAAAAATGCTGAAGGAGTATTTAGTCAAGGCTGTCTATCCTAGAAAGAACAAATTAAATTTAACAAACATTAGAAATAAAAGACACTGACCATTCATTTAATCTCTTTATTTGAGAAGCAATACCCTTACATGTCAATGCTATAGTGCTCTTGACCCATATGGAAAATTCTGTTAGTGGTCTTGTATGATAATTTTTCCCATTTTAGGGAACTGGCCCAAAACATTTATTTTTTCCACAATGGAAGCTAGTGGCAAGGGAGGGGTGGTGATAAGGTGGAAGACAGATTAGTGGTCTTGAAATATGCAGATACACGAAAAGGCTGGGTCTTGCCTTCGGTTAGGTAAGAAGAATTTCTTCAAAAAACACAATAGTTTTTCATCCAAAAAGTGTTAAGAAAAATCTTGTTAGACTTTAAAGTCACACCAACTCCAGTCCTGACCGAGGTCAGAGTGCTTTTAAGGCCCAAGGACAGAGGACCTACTGGGGTCCATTCTCACAAGTACCCTATAGGAACAAGGCAACATGTGGTTAGATGGACCTCTGCTAGCTGAACATGGTAAGTTAAGTACAGAATTTGACAGATATTAGAAAACTGTACTCAGTTTGACAGATTACATTTATGTCTGTTGAAACCAATCACAAGAAAAACAGGTTTTCATTTAGATTATCTGTTTTATCCATTTAAGTAGTCTGTTAATTCATTTGTGTTGTATATTATGAATATTAATAAAATCTGTTCATTATGTTTCACACTGATGATTTAGGAAGTACAGTTCTAAACATCATCACATACCTTAAGACTGGTTGCCTCATACCCTCAGAAACCTTTCTTGGGGGAATGTGTGGGCAATAGAGTGTGTGGGAGAGAGAGGTCTTTATATTTCCACAACACACATCCTACAGAAGCAGTGTTGATGTACCTCAATATAAATACACAATACACAAATATGCTAAGAAACATATATATATATATATATATATATATATATATATATATATATGTAGTTATTTCCCCAAAGACATGGGTGAAATTGGGCAGAGATTGACCAAAGTTTCTCCTTGCCCACCAACTTCTTCCTTCTCAGAGTTTCTCTATGGAAATGAAGCAGAGAAGACAGGCAGTGGAAGACTAACATTTTTATTATGAACCTTGAAAAACCAGGTTATAGAACACACAAAAGAGCCTGAATGTAGGGTGGGGAGAAGGGAAGGTCAGAATAAGGTGGTCAGGTTGGGGGTATGGGGAGCATATCCCACTTTGGGATGGGTCTTCACACTTGGTTCCAAGTCCACGATGAGTTGAACACCAGACTCAAGCTGCTGGCTTCCCATCTGACCTCATCCATGAACTTTCAGACATAGGGTAAGTTCACATAACAGTTATAATCTCTCTACTTCAGATACCCTGGAAAGACAGAAGAGCTCCAGTGAATGGGGCTGGTGGAGCTTGAGAACCCAATGGAGATGCATCCCAGATTCTGGTCTAGGACTCAAAGGCCCTCTGTTATCTTCACAAGGGTCCCACTACAGGGGAAAGAGACAGAAAGAAAGGAGAGAAGAGAGGGGATGGGAACAGACAAACCAATATTATAGTTCCAGCCCAGGAGGACTCTCTGAAGACCAGGCCCAGAAATGGGGAATGAGGGGATGAAAAAGCCTGAGCAGAAGTGATCTCCTCTGTTTCTTTTTTAACATCTTTATTGGAGTAAAATTGCTTTACAATGGTGTGCTAGTTTCTGCTTTATAACAAAGTGAATCAGTTATACATATACATATGTTCCCATATCTCTTCCTTCTTGCATCTCCCTCCCAATCTCACCCCTCCAGGTGGTCACAAAGCACTGAGCTGATCTCCCTGTGCTATGCAGCTGCTTCCCACTAGCTATCTATTTTATGTTTGGTAGTGTTTATATGTCCATCCCACTCTCTCACTTTGTCACAGCTTACCCTTCCCCCTGTTTCTTACCTGTGTTTCTTGACAGTCTCTAACAGTAGCCAGGGTTTGAGATGGTGGCTGGATTTCTCTCCCAGGCAACGTAATCGAGCACATCAGTGCTACTCCACTCCCATCCACCGGCACTGGGCTCAGAGTCCCATAGAGCAGAGGATGGAGTCAGGTGAGGTGAAAAGGCCTTTAGAGTTCTCCTGGCCTGATTCCATCAGCTGGAAGGACTGACCCCCTCCCCAGCATCCTGGAATTTGCTCTGCTCTTCCAGGTGATGCCCCATAGCTCTCCTCTGGGAAACTCTCCCAAACTCTTTGCTCCTATTGGCAAATTCCAAAGCAAATGATCACAAATACCAATGGAATCACTACGGGTACTGTGTCACTGTGCACTGTGAACTGCACTTGGTGGTGCATTTGTGATTACCCTCAGAACCTCCAAGACAATGTGTTTTATAAAAGGGAAAAATGTGTCAATGCTAAATCTTCATTTACCACTTGCTAAGCACAGCATGTGCAGACTCAGGGAAGCTCAGAGAACTGAATTACAAGGCATGATGTGTGAATTGTGTAAAAGTTTGACAAGAGGCAGATTAATTTTAACTGGAGGCTAGGGACCTGCACAGAACTCAGCTCTTCAGCCGGCCTCAAGGTTCTCCATTTTCTCCAATTATCCCCTGAGCTCCAGGGATCTCTAGGATATTTTCTTGGCAGGGACAGGGGACAGGGAGGGGCCTGGTAGCCATAGCATCTTGGGAGGTAACAGATTAAAGAGCATGTAAGTGTACCTCTGTGGGGTCATGGAGCCCAATCCAGACGTCTGAGAGGAGTTTCAAATTGTCCTTGAGAAGGGAGGAAATGAAGGATCCCTCAGCCCCACTAAGCACAGACACAAGGTGTCCTGAGGGTCTCTTCTGGCAAGCCATCTGTGTGGAGAAGGGAGAGACTGAGGAGGAGATTGAAATCCTCACTGAGGGAAGGGCAGGGCTAAGGTAGGTGAGAAGGGGTTGTGTTTGCAAAAACTGAGGTGTTCATTCTCACCCTCAAGATAGAGAATGGAGACTCCCAGCCCCAAAACCTGTCTCTCATTTGCTTCTCCTTATCAGCCCGAACTGCAAATTCCAGCACTCATGTCTGTATCCATCCAGGATTGGGTGTTATAAACAAGGCATAGCAGTAGGACGCATAGGCCATGGAGCCTCTCGGACAGCTGATCCATGCAGAGGGCAGTTCCTTCTGGGAATCTTCCCCTGAGGAGGAAAACATAAAGGAGGAGGATGGGGTGAAATGGAGAGAGGATATTGGAATGGGGAGGTGACCTTGAATAATATCTATGAGGCCAGTGCTTGGGGAAGTGACATCACACTCCTGACTGCCTGTCACCATTGTCAACACTCCCAGGATTTTTTTTTTTTTTTTATCATGAACTAGACCTAGTAATTGGGAGATGGTCTGTTTTCTTTTTATTCATCTGCCTTATTCAAAAGAACAACTTTTCTCCTCTTCTGGGCTGCTACTCTTCTACTGGATCCTTCAATCTTTCTCCTTCTATTCATCTCATTAAGAACACTCTATACTTTCCCTCCTTAATCACCCACATAAATTAGACTCTGCTGAGAAAATGGAAATCATCTCATCCCACTGGTACTGGACCACTGGGGAGACTCCCACCACTAGTCACCCAGAAGGAAGGATGATGATGCAGGAATTGCAGGCAGTGTTGTTGTGTGGGGATGTACCATTACCATGGGAGGCACACAGGAGCTTTCCTCCTCTTCTTGGCCCTGAGCAAACACTGGGAACCCAGTGACAGAGGCAGAGAAGTCTCACCTTGGACTTGAGACAGGAGCAACAGGCAGGAGGGCAGCATCCAGGACAGGCTGAGGAGGCCCATGGAAGGCATCATTTTTGTCTGTGATGTGCGGAGACAACCAGAGAACTAAAGGAAGGGTGGTCAGAGAGAGACTATGAGAAACCCCCTGTTGTACCTCTTGTCTTTTCCTCTGTCTAGTTCCCTAGGAATAAGTCCATCTTGATAGCATGCATCCGCTTCCATACTTCTGGAAATAATTGGAAAAGCTGTATATCCTACTACACCTGAGACCTCCCAGGACTGCCTTTACCTGGTCTCAAAGCTCCTACGTTCTCTGCAGACAGAGATCCTTGTATACCTTCCCTGAAATATGTGAGGTGAAACCCCTGTCAAGGGTCTCATCTGCTCTCATCTCCCACTTGCCTGTCTTGCAGGGATCTGCACTGGTTGGTCAGGACAGAAAAGACTGGGCTTTTATAAGAGGATTTGAAGGAGGGGTGCTGAAATGAATAACAGGAAACTGGAGACATGAAAGGGGTTATGCGGAAGTGTCTGGCATTGATTCAAGGAAATTTCCACCACAGGGAGGAGATCCTTCCCATCAAATCCTGGGAATTGCCACAGCTGTTACTCCTTTTTCTTGAGCAGACCAATACTTTCTCAGGAACAGGTGAAGTTTACGCTTTTGCCATCCTTATCCAGGTAACTGGTGTGAAAAACTTATAGAAATGAAGACAGCCTGGTGGCTCGAATTCTGTTTCATAGTTTAGAAAATATGTGACATTGGATAGTTAAAGAAGTACTAGAAGTGTATTTTTGGAAAATCTGTCAAGAACTGACTCTTGCTGGCATATATATGAGTTTCATTAATCTCTGTCTTTTAAGATTAAAGAAAACCAAACTAGTAATAAGTAAAATTTGAGCGAGTATAACATTGGAAAATATTGCTGAGGGCAAGATATTAGTTGAGGGAAACAAAAGAATTGAAGCAATGGGAAAGAGCAATGTTTCAGCATTGCTTTCTCCTTATTGGAACAAGGTGTAAAGGAAGCATGGAGTGTTCTAAGGCAATAGACAAACGAGGATCAGGTAGATTTTCCTTCTGGCCAACTCTGTGTGAGAAGACTGAGAAATAATTCCTCAGTTCACTTCAATTCCGAGCCGGAAATTTGATACCTCAGAGTGGCATTCTCAGACCATGATGTGCAGATCCCTGGGGGTCTTCAAGACCATTTCAAGGGGACTGTAATATTTCAATTTTCATAACTTTACTAAAATATCATTTGCCTTCTTCACTGTGTTGACATTTGCACTGATGGGGCACAGGCAACTGTGGGTAAATTTCGGGGTCCTCAGCATTCACCAAGGTAGGGGTGTCAACCTGTGTTCTTCACTCCCACGCACTTGCAAGAAGCAAACAAATACATTCACTCTAAAATGTCCTTCGGGACTTCCCTGGCCGTCCAGTGGTTACGACTACACGCTTCTGCTCCAGGGGTCATGGGTTCAATCTCTGGTCAGGGAACTAAGATCCCGCATGTTGCATGGTACCTCCAAAAAAAAAAAAAAAATGACACTGATGAAGCAGTAAAGATAACTCATTTGAGTAAATATATTTTTAATTTTTATTTTGTATTGGAATATAGTTGAGTAACAATGTTGTGTTAGTTTCAGGTGTACAGCAAAGTGATTCATTTATATATACACATGTATCTATTTTTTTTCAAATTCTTTACACATTTAGGTTATTGCAGAATATTGAGCAGAGTTCCCTGTGCCATACAGTAGGTCCTTGTTGGTTATCAATTTTATTTTATTTTATTTATTTATTTAATACATTTTTATTTATTTTATTTATTTATTTTTGGCTGTGTTGGGTCTTTGTTGCTGCGTGCAGGCTTTCTCTAGTTGAGGCAAGCGGGGACTACTCTTCGCTGAGATGTGCAGGCTTCTCATTGTGGTGGCTTCTCTTGTTGCGGAGCATGGGCTCTAGGTGTGCAGGCTTCAGTAGTTGTGGCACATGGGCTCAGTAGTTGTGGTTCACAGGCTCTAGAGCATAGGCTCAGTAGTTGTGGTGCACGGGCTTAGTTGCTCTGTAGCATGTGGGGTCTTCCCAGACCAGGGCTCAAACCTGTGTCTGCTGCCTTGGCAGGCAGATTCTTAACCACTGCACCACCAGGGAAGCCTGGTTATCAATTTTAAATATAGCAGTGTGCACATGTCAAGCCCAAACTCCCAATTTTAACACTTGAATACATTTCTTCAAAATTCTGTATGACTAAGTGGAAAGCCTGTGTACTAAAGTATAATGGTTGTCTTGGGAAAAAAGCCTTTGTAATCCACCATTTTCATGGAAGAAAATTCTTTCTTGAAAGATGGACTGAGAGATAAACTTGTTAATCACATATGGGCATTTTGCTGACATTAAAAAAATGATCAAAATGAGATAATAACTAAATATTTTAAAATCCTTGTTTAACATATAGTATTATAAATATCAATATTTATTATAAATATCAACAATTCTCATGAATAAAAATTCTTTGGTGTCCTCAATACTTTTTAAGAGTGTAAAGTGTCCTGAGGTCAAAATGGTTTGATAACCTCTGATTAACAACGAGATACCAATTTCCAGGATATATTGGGGATAGAGACAAATTTTTTGTTACAAAACAGGGATACAATCAGCAAAGTCTAGAAGGTGGGGTAAACTCTACAGGATAAATGACTCCATTTCCTTAGCAAATGAATTTAAGGAAGTAAAGCAATATGAAATTCTTAACATTTGAGAGATGTATTAATCAAATACAAGGTATGTCTCATGTTTAGATCATGATTTGAACAAATCAGATGAGAAAATAATTTTGAGACACTTGACTAGGTGTGAACATTTGAAAATATTAAGGGGTTCTATTATTTTTTGGTGCAATTACAATATTGTACTTATATTTAAAGTGATATTGTCATTTACAGATAGATGGTAGAATACTTACAGTTGAAATGTGTTGTTCAGGATTTGCTTCAAAGTAATCCAGTGTAGTAAGGGTAAGAAAAGGAATATAGATGAAATGAAAGGTCATGTGGGATAATTGTCATTGTTTGGTGATAGATACCTAGAGGATCATCATACTATTCATTTTGGGTTTCTTTGATTATTTTTTTCATAAAATATTGGGGAAAATTTCTGGAAAAAAGAAAAACTGAGGTTCAAAAATTGTTGAGAAAAAAATTTAAGACCAGTCTGACTCAAGAATATAGCTGCAAAATTCCTGAACAAAATACTAAGCCAAAGAAGTTTACCAATGTATGTAATAAATGAAGGTAAGAATATTTTAGTAAAAATATTACTAAATATGACCACTTTAAAACAAACATAAAAATAAAATAACAAAGTAAATGTGAAGGGAAAAATGAGAGAAAATACTTTATGTACATATATATCTGACAAAGAATTGATTTCTAGAATATGTTTATAACAGTAAATTCAACAAGAAATTGAACAATACATTCATTAGAAAAGAAGAGTGAAAAAGCATGAACATGCATTTCAGTAAAGAAGAAGCACAGGGCTTTCCTGGTGGTGCAGTAGTTGAGAGTCTGCCTGCCGATTCAGGGGACGTGGGTTCATGCCCCGGACCGGGAAGATCCCACATGCCGCGGAACGGCTAGGCCTGTGAGCCATGGCTGCTGTGCCTGCACGTCCGGAGCCTGTGCTATGCAATGGGAGAAGCCACAACAATGAGAGGCCCGCGTACCACAAAAAAAAAAAAAAAGAAGAAGAAGCACAGTGATAAATACATATATGACAATATGTCAACCTTATTAGCAATCAATAAAATTAAAATCAAAATGAAATATAATTTCACACCTATCAGAATGACAAAAAAGAAATTTTGACTTTCCAACATTTTGGTGAGGATTTGGAGCAATGAGTTGTCCATATTGCTGCTGGCAGTAGTGTAAATTGATAGAACCCTTTGGGAAAACTGGCATTTTCTTACAGCCTCATACTCAATCATTCCACTCCTAGGAATATACAGTTTGCATATAAATGCCAAGTAGTATGTATACACAGGATGTTAATAGCATCACTATTTATAATGGCAAAAAAGCCAAAAACAAACCAAATGTCCATTAACAGGAAACTGGATAAACATTTTGTGGTTTAAACAAGCAAGGTATCTGAGTGAAACTGAGTGAACCACAGTTACAAGCATTGTTATGGCTTAACCTCAAAGACATAATGTTGAGGAAAATTTATCAAAATACAGAAGATTATAAACTGTGTAATTTCATTGTTTAAAAGGTCAAAAACAAAATTTGAAAAGGCTTCTATATCATTTAGGCATACTTATACATAATAAATTATATTAAGAGGAGGGGAATTATAAACTCAAAATTCTGAATTGTTACCTCTGAATGAAGGGAGAAGGAAATTGTTGGAATGAGGACACAGGAAGCTTCAAATATATTAGCAGTTATATACTTTTTAAGTATGGTGGTGGTTACTTGAATTTTAAAAAATGTTCTTTTAATCATATACATAATACTTTTATTGTCCTCTCTATATAAAATATGGTATTAAAAGTTAAAGAAAATTGAATTAAGTAATGTAAGAAAACCAGAAATAATTTTAAATTGTCTTTAAATTACTAGAGTTAGCCCACAGAAATCAATCTAAAACAATTGTTGAACTTCAGACAAAGGTTTCATCAAGATAGTTGTCAGGTTATAGTCATCTGAAGGCTTGACTGGGGATGGAACATCCACTTCCAAGATGACTCATTAACATGCTAAATTTGTGCTGGCTGTTGGTAGAAGGCTTCAGTTCCTCAGCACGTGGACCTTTCCATAGGACTTCTGGAGTGTTTTTACAATGTGGTGATTAGCTTCCTCCAGCACAAGTGATCCAAGAGAAAGCAAGGCAAGAGCTGCAATGTCATTTAAAACATAGCTTTAGATGTTGCTCGTGGTCATTTCTGTAATATCTTATTAGTTACACGTGTCAGTTCAGTCCAATATGGTATGGACTTATATGAGCATGTAAATACCAGGAGGCAGGGATCATTAGGTCTTATCATAATAGCTTGTTACCAGAATTGGAACCTGATACTTTATCAGTCAGAAGTCAGAAGTCCTATATAAGAGGGCTGGTCCTTTATTTCTTTTTTTCCTCCTCTAGGAGATCCTTCTGAATGTATGTAATATATACCATTTTTACATGGGAGGAGAAATGTCACTCAGTTCCATCCAGCATCCTTCAAACTTCAAATAAACTTGGATGTGTGTGAGAGTAGGAGACAGGATGTTTATCTCCTGCTAGTTACAGAATCTGATGCTTACGGCCCTACTTATTCAAAATGTTCAGTTATAAACTGAATTTATCATTCCTCTCCTGTTTAAAATCTTTCAAAAATTTCTTCATTATATATTTTTGTGATTAGCTATTTATGCACAGCAAACTATCCTTATTTAGTGGCTTAAATAAACAATTTATTATTATTTCTCATGGTTTTGAGAGTTAACTAGGCATACTTATATGGCTCTCCCTGGGGAGCTCTCATGTAGATAATGGCTGGAGCTGGAGTCATGTGAAGGATCAAATGGAGGACTGAACCTCAAAGATGACCATACACAGGAGTGTACTTGACTCTGACTATTATTGGCTGAGAGCTCAGTTGGGTCTGTTAATTAGTGTGTCAACACAGGGCCTTTCTATGTGGCTTGGACTTCTTATAGCATGAAGGTGTCAGGATAGCAGGACTTTCATAGTTGATCAGGGCTCTTAAAGGACAAAGAAGAAGTGACCAGTTGTCTTAGAATAGGTTGAGAAATGACATTATGCCATGTACACCATACTCTATCAGTCAAGCATGTGTTTGTATTCCCAGCATCTAGAACTTTAAGCACTCAGTGATGCTTATTGTATAGATTAATAGATTTATTCATAATGATTTTGATAATTATAGCAGCTGCATTTAATTTCATAATGCCTTAGAGGTTTAGAAGACTTGGATTTTAATTTTATTTCTTTCATTTAATATGTTAATTTGAGGAAGTAATTTAATCCTCCCCTTCTTGGATCTGTGTCACTCAATTTTCCAATGAGGATTTTGGATGAAGCGGACTCTGAGGTACATTCTATAATTCTCCTTTTGTTGGCTGGAATGCTGTAAATACCATGAATGTGGGTCAAGAGACCCACTGAAAAATATTTATTGTTCTCATATTAAAACTTTAGGTACACTTTAGGACGGCCATCTTCTTACCTTATTGCACCAGAGGAATAATTTTTGAGCAAGCTTTGGGAAAATTACACTATCATGAAACCAGTCTGGAAATGGAGCCATTGCAGATCATTTTCACTCTATTATTTAGTATTGACTGTTACAAACAACTTATTTCCAAACGTGCATCTTCTGGGCTCTCCTTGCATATTTGTATAAATAGAATATACTTAAATAATTGCCACATAGTATTTTCAACTAAATAATTTTATTCAAGGTGTAATAATTTGTTAAATTCTGTGAGCTCAACCACCTTGTAGCTTTAGAAGAAAGCTAAAGAACTTTGCCTAAAGAACTTAACATGGCAACTAACATATATATAAAAAATTACCAGGGAAGACTCTGATTACTAAAATGACACATTCTTTCAGAAAATATTTCAAAAATTAGTAGAGCTTGATAGGTGCTGTCTGTTTCTAATCCCTCCTTGTTCTAGGAGTTAATTTGAGTCCAGTAAGGAGACTGATTATATACATCAAGACACTGGGATTTGGGCTAAATCAAGAGCAATATGGACTACATCTCAATGCATAAATAAGTTCTATGGAAGAAAGTTCTCTGAAGGTCAATTTTAGAGATTAGTTTACTGAAGGAAAAGAAAATAGAAGGATTGAGAGCAGGAAGAAAACAGTTCAGATAATCTGAAATCCCTCAAGATATCTGATTTTGTGGATTAGCTGGAGTTAAGAACTCAGACTAAAGGAAAGTTTTGCTCCTTAGCCTCACATTTCATGGCATGAAGTGGGAAGAATAGGGAGGAAAGGCATTTTACAGAAAATTCTACTCTAAGCACAGTGCATAACATCCAAGGCTCCCCTTTTTCATACTTCCTCCTTCCTCTTCTTTCTGTGTTTCATAGATCTACCTTAGCTGCTTAGGGGAGAATGGAGACATGAGTAAGATTGCACTGTAATTGAAGGGAGGGCCAAGAGATAGGTCAGAAGCAAAATGGTGTCACCAGCCTGAGCATTAGATAGAGATGAAGTAAGTAAGGTAAAATAACCAGGCACCCCAAACTAAGTTGTAGGTAGAAAAAGAATGGCGTGACTCAAATCTGGGATTGATCCCAGACAACTGAGGAGTGTCAAGGGAAGGCAATGTGTTTCATCCAGGAGCAGAAGACTCCTAAGACAAATTCAGGAGGACAGTACTTTCATTATGTGGTGAGAAGAGACAGCTCCAGCCCTCAGACAGTACTTGGAATTAGGTGACTCCACCAAAGTAGGGAACCTGGGTGTGTGGCGTTGGGGGAGACATGGGATTGAGATTTCCAATAGGATTTCTAGGCTGGATTTTATCTGGGATAATATAAATGCTTTAAGATTGTGGTGCTCTCTTTCCTACCTCATAATGTTCCCCTGGGCATCCAGATACCTACCTCTATGCACATTTGCCCCCATGCCAGCCCAAACAGTGGGCTAATGGAAGGGACATTCACTTAGGCATAGTGATTAAGGCTTCAGCTCTCAAATCAGACAGACCCATCTCTTGGGGTTACAGTGGGAATTAAAATAATGTATGGCTATCCTTAAGCATGGTGCCTAATACATATAATCACATAATAAATGGCAGCTAATCATAATGTTATCTTCAGTGCCTGGTAGTACCATAATAGATGTTCAATAATTTTCAGTGGAATGACATAAATACATACATATGGTCTGCAGATACAAGTTATGGAGAAGTGACTCCATTGAATCATTTCTGTAGCTTACCAGTTAGTTGATTTATTCTTTAGCCTTCAACAATGTTCTCTTGAGGACATCAAGCTAACAATGCTTTTCCAGTCTTTGTATTTTCTCTATATCCTTAAATGTAATGAAATGATATTTATTTTTTAAAGGTATTCAGAAGTTACTAACTTAGGAAAGCACTTTACTCATAAATTTAGTGTTATCAGAAAATTGCCAAACTAATTTTTGCAGAAGCTCATCTGATTCTAACCACTATTTAATCAGCACTAATTTTGTGCCTGGCCCTGTGTTAAGAGCTCTACATAAATGATCGATTTAATACCCAGATCATCATTATGAGACAGCTATGCTTACCCTCATTTTTCACAAAAGAAAATGAAACTTTGGAAAGGTTGAATAATTGGGTCATGGTTCCTCAAAAGTAACCAAATGAGGATTAAAACCCCCAAAGCCAAAGCTATGCTCTTAATCTCTGTTACCCACTTTTGTGGAGAGAAGAGATTCTTTTTTCTTATAAAAAAAAAAAAAAATAGAGTATTGGCTTTTGCTGCAAGGCTACTCACTTCTGCACCATGAAAGAGGAAATATTTTTTCTAAGATATTTAACTTACCATTGGAATGAACTTGACATTTAGAAGACCTAAGCCCAGAAAATCTGATTTCTGATATACAGGGAGGGGGTTGAAAACACTAGGGAAAATCTGTGACTAAGGACGATGTGTGGTTCTTTGCTAAGCTACATTAACCTAATGGACACTAAGAAAAAGAATGTGTTCAGTGGAGTTATCAGATTCTCTTTACTTACTCAAATACAGTACCATCAATTCCTTTATTCTAGAAAAGGACTGCTACTGTTCCTGTTTCCCTGTAATAAGTCATCCAGATGCTGTAAGTTCCAACTTCCCTCTGATTTAGGCAGTTGTTGAAATTTGCAATACTGTCCATTATTTTCTTTTATCCTCAAAACTACCCTGTACATTAGACAGGGCATCTGTTAATTAACTCCACATTACAATGAGGAAATTCAGGAACAGGGAGGGAGCCCAACTTAGTCTATGTCACACTGCTCATTTGTGACCAAGTCAGGATAAAAACTGAATTCTACCTCTGAATTCTTCCTTGTCAGTACTAGACTCCACACTATTTCACTTGAATTAAAATATTCAGGTACTCAACAGCAAAGACTTAAATTCTGAAACGATCCAATTAATTGCTCTCTGACGTGATACATTTTTGAAAGGTTTCACCTCGCTTGATGGATTCATTAATTTTAGAACATCTTATTTGCTTTCTGCTAATGGAATTTTCAGCAGATAATTGGTTAGTTTGCTTTTCTAAGCCTCATGCATAGTTTAAATGTCATTTTATGCAAAGATATTTACTGCATAGAATATTGGTCTAATTAATTTTTGAGAGCAACTGGGAATTGCTCTAAGTTATTCTTGTCTGGAGTTACAGCATGAACCTTAACAATGTCATTGGGATTTCTTGTAAGTATAGGTGCCCACATATGTGAATCTAGATGCACATGTTTGCAGACATAGGTTCAGAATGGTAGTTTTGCTTTGTTAAAATTAAGACACGGTTTTCTATTTTTTTTCAAGTAGTACATTTTTCTATGATTGTTCCAGCTCTAGGTAATAGAAGAGCTTGATTGTGGTGTATTCCAGGGAATCCTTCTGGAGTGGGGATGTATGAGAATCAGCATGCTTACAGAACACAGAGAAAACTCACTAAGAGGATAGGCTTCCAAACCCAGGACAGTAAATGCAAAGGATGGGTGCAAAGAGAAGTCCATTAGATGCAGCTTTCTTCATCCAACGGGATGGATTGAGGATAAATGTCAACTCTGGGAGCTGCAGTGGTTTTAGGCCCGAGGAATTTGTACTGAATTTGGAGAATCTGAGATAATGTAAGGAAGTAAAAGCAGTCTTGGGGAATGGTGTTGTCAGTCATATAGGGTAGATTTTCAAACCTGAATTATGAATCCCTGCTGAGCTCAGGTGCAAATTATGAAGCAAAGGTTGCAATTCAGGCAAGCCTAATAATACACTCATGGAATGAGTAAGGGCAATTTGTCTCAAGAGCAATCTGAGGATTTGTTGCAAGTATTTTTAGGCTGGAAGCTGGAAGAGTACATTCAGATTCCATAAGATAGTGGGTAGAGTTACTAGAACACTGGATACATTTGTTAAAATTGGTTGTGCATCTGAGATGGAAGGAATCAGTGTGGAGAAAATGATATTTTGAACCTGTCATGTTCTCTCCAGCTTCAAGTACTTGACACAGGGTTTTCCTTCCTTATGCAATACTCATTTGCTCCTTCCTTCATACTTTCTCTAATGTGTTCCTAGTTATCATTTAAGTCCCACCTTAAACATCACTTTTTTAGGAAGACCTTTCCTGAAGTCTTGTCTAGATAGTGTTCTTCTGCTATGTATTTCTCATAGCATTTTGGCTCCTTGCCCTTTATTGCAATTATTTACTCTATACCTATTTTTCCCTCTGGGCTATAGGATCAGTGAAGGAAAAGACTATAGTTTTCTTGTTTACTACTATACCTCGGTCCTTAGCATTGGGTCTGGCTCAAGTCTGAGTCACACTCATAAGTTCAGAGATGTTTCCAATGCTATATGACTGTAACTGTTGGAGCTGAAGCTAGAACCAAGGTTTTCTGGCTTCTTATCTACTGGGTTTCAGGTTAGATAGCAAAAATAATTCTTCAGCAGAAGACTGGTGTTCTAAATCCAGAACGCCATTTGGCTTGCATGGACGAGCAATGAATTTGGACTTAACTGCTCTGGTGTCAACTGTCCGTTCTTGAAAAATAGTGTTCTCATGACCTTTTCTAGTTCAGAGGAATGATATGAGAATCTAGTGAGACCTATGGTGTAAAAATTCTTTGAGGATACTATGGTGTAACCATGTTCAAGGATATAGATGATATTAACATTATCCTTTTCAAAGTTCTTTACATCTCAAGTTTCAACTGCATTTTATGAGGTCAGTTGGACTGGGAGATAGATATATAGATATAGATATAGATATAGATATATATGTGTGTGTGTGTGTGTATATATATATGTGTGTGTGTGTGTGTGTATATATATATATATATATATATATATATATATATATGCACACACAAACTACTGGCCAAAACAACTCATGACTCACTCAAGTTCAGTGGCAGAACTGGAATTGGCTTCTAATTCCTTCAAAACAATATTTCTTATATAAAATTTTAGTTAAGTTCAATGTGGTGAACATTTATATTTTTCTACTAAGTTAAAGAGGTGGACAGCTCCACTTGCTCTATTTTATTAAGAGGAAAGTCCAATAAGAACTTGAGCCCTTGAGTGTTTGTTCTCTAGCCCACTATGTCTTAGCACATCTGGTTTGAGGAAAGTCAAGAATTTGACCTTGAACTCCACCTGTGACTCATAAATGCAGGTCTTCAACTTACAGGGAGTGAGCATCAGTAAACTTTCTCCTCTGCCAAGGAGATGACTCACAGTTCAGCACTACAAATGGGGACTAACAAGTGATCAGGGACATTGCTTTCAAGTGGAGGAGGCAGCAGGCAAACTCCAAGTGTTTGAATTATTTAGCAGAACATGCTTACCTTGGTGTTCTTGGTTTAAGCTCAAGGCAAAAGCAGAGATCCTCCAACCAGTGATTATAACCATTAATCACCCTTCTCACCACCATAAGCACTGTCTCAATGATACTCTAAAATGTGTTTTAACTTTCTCACAGCAGGATAATTTGTGATAAACTAAGTACTTTTGTCCCTCTGGTTATACACTTTATATGTGCTTTAAATAAAGTGTTAAGGTTGTTTTATTCACCTCATAAAATCAGGAATGCATCAAGCAAAGCCGCCATGGGGGAGTTTATTGGCTGGAGTTTATTTTAGTGAAAACTTTATTCACTAAACTTTTTCCACCAGCAAGTGATTGCCATGCATGTGGTGTTAGGGAAGCAGTCTGATCCACACAAGGTTTTACCTACAGCAAAGTTCTGAGGAAGAGTAAAGAACTGAGTTTTTCAGGTCAAGGATGGGTTTAAATGTATGCTTTGCCAGTATCTGGTTATGTGAGATAAGGCAAGTGACTTAACGTCTCTGCACCTGTTTCATCAGTGATAAAATGGAGACAATATCTCAAGATTCTTCTGAGAATTAAAGGGAAACATTGGCTTTCCCAGCACAGCACAAGGGTAATGAGGTGGCACAGCCCTTTGGATCCAACTATTCCAAATTTCACATGCTAGTTCACTCCCCCTGCTGTGTGTCTGAATGCTTCTCATGTCATCTCAACTTTAGTTTTCTTTTTTCTTTTTTTTTTTTAATTGGAGTATAATAGCTTTACAATGTTGTGTTAGTTTCTGCTGTACAACAAAGTGAATCAGCTATATGTATACCTATCCCCTCCCTCTTGGACCTCCCTCCCCACCACCCACATCTAGGTCATCAGAGAGCACCGAGCTGAGCTCCCTGTGCTATACAGCATGTTCCCACTAGCTATCTATTTTACACATGGTAGTGTATTTATGTCAAACCCAATCTCCCAATTTGTCCCACCCTCCTCTTTCCCCACATGTCCGTTCTCTACGTCTACGTCTCTACTCCTGCCCTACAAATAGGTTCATCTGTACCATTTTTCTAGATTCCACATATATGTGTCAATATATGATATTTGTTTTTCTCTTTCTGGCTTACTTCCCTCTGTATGACAGACTCTAAAATGGTGATGATAACATCTACCATCCAGGCTTCTTTTTAGGGTGAACAAACATTTGCTGCTACCTGACAGCTTTGGAACCATGATCCATCTTCCAAAGTTCTCTGCCTACTTTTCCCTCCCACACCTCTTTTGACCATAAACGTTAGGTGCTTCTGCTGCCTCATTGAAGCCCATAGCCATCTGTCACATCCCACTGTTTCGTCCAAACTTCTCCAGCTGAATTCCATCTGTCTCTGACCAGAATTTGTTTATTCTTTGTCCTGATTATGGACCCCTTTTTATTTCTTTGAGATAAAAATTAAGTAATCTTTAAAGCTAAATGCTAATAAGGTATTATAAGGCTAAAAATATTAAAAGCTCTTTATGGAGACATCACTCTTTAAGCAAGAAGAACAATCTCAAAATGTGCTCATTTTGTGCTCCATGGCAAGCAATCTGGGAAATTTTTTTCTTTCTCTGTGTGTGTGTGTATTTGGATTTTTTGGTATTTTTGAAGAGGGTAGTTTTCCATAGACCTTCAAAATGGGCCACATGAGATGCTGATATGACACCAGAAATGTGGAACTCATTCAACATTTATCTGGCTAATGTATGGGTAGCTCATCATATTTAAACTAGGTGTGTTTGTATGTGGGAATTTCTGGACATGCCTGGAGGACCTGTAACTAAAACCTGAGTTTCTCTAATTATGGATTCAAATTCTATTTGTGGATTCTCCTTAGAAATAAAAATATGAATTTCACTGACTTCTGACCATGCTTGCTGATGCAGGGCCTTCTATAAACTCTCTATCCTTCATGCTACCTCAAGAGTGTCTGCAAGTTTGAGGGGTACCTCACAAGTGCTTGTGGACAGGTCTTCTGATATTGCAATTCCAACTTCCAATACTGTCTCCACTGAAGTCTCCTACTGGGTATTACCACAGATGTGTAGCTTGCAAATGGGCAAGGTCACCAGTGCTCACATGACAGCCCTATAGGTCTGGTGGTAGACTGTGAAAAAGTATGTGTGGGGACGATGAGGGGAAGGTGGACCTCTCCACTTCATCCTATATCCTGTGAGAGGATTTCCAAATCAGTGCCAAAGCCCCTAGTACTTTGGGATCCCTTATGCTTAAGCCCTACTGTTCCAGTGCTTTTCTACCATACCAGCTATTTCTGTTTCTGGCTAGACAGTCACCCCTCTCTCTCCTGAGAGGCAGACATGGATCTGAGCAATGGGATTGGGGCAGGTTTTGTGTGATGATCATGATACTGTATTCAGAATCCATCCTCTTCTCTCATGGCTCAGGCTTTGTGACAGTCAGATGTGTCTGCCTGATCCTCTTTTCTTGGTAAGTTCTTTCTCAAAACACTCCTCAGCCCTCTACAAATAAATAAGATTCTGTTTGGCCTGAGCGTTTCCAGATAGTTGCTGAAACATACCTGAACCCAAGATCTACGAACAACTTAGGTTCTAAGGTACAGTCTTATACTTGGGAAATAAAGCTGAAACCAAGAGTCCAGGATAAATTTTATATGCTTACCTTGGTAGAGGAGTGATAAGAATAAAAGTTAAAATGTGACAGAGCTGCTAGAGATGGAGAGACCAGTTAGGGGCTGAAAAATGTTGTATGGACAAATGTGTACCTAAACTACTATCACAATAATAGTAGTGATGCTTGTACTTGATTTCATTATTTTATTATTTTCCTTTGGTTCCTTAGAAAATGGATCAAAAGAGAGATAGGGTCAGAGGTATATTAGTAACCCAAATTTACATGTGAGGAATCTGAATCTCAGAGAGGAGACATGACCCATCCAAGTGCACGTACCTGGTAAGGTATAAATCCTGGTCAGAGTCTAGGTAACAGTAATATATACACCTAGAAGACAATTATGATGGAGGAAAGTGGAGAGGATTTTGATTTTGGAAATGTTAGTTTAAGGTTTTGGTAGGAATTCCAAGAGGAAATGTGAGACTGAAGGTCAGAAACAAGGTCAGGTTTAGATTTCTCAGTGGAGTATCTACTTGATAAGACTCCTGAATCCATTGGTGTGGGTGACTGAAGGAAAGAACTGACCTAGAGTGGTGAAACAGCCAGAGCCTGAGAATCGGTGAGAAGTCATGGAAGACAGCAGTGCAGGTGGAAGTAGGGCAAATACCCCCCTTTTCCCACATGGATACTGTGCTATTCATAAATCCACCTGCACATGTCTTTCCAACCACATCAAGGCTCTTCAAGGGCAGGAATTGTGTCTTTGCCTTATTTTTCATATACTATAGTGCCTAGCAAAGGGCTGGGTACAGAAGACTTCAAAGTGGGAGGGAAATAGGCATCCTGATAACAACTTGGTCCTTGGAAATTCTCTAGCCTCAAATATCTGTGACAAGTAAAATAATGTAAATAAATATCAAGGCTGTGTGATTTATTACTCCTGTCATGCTGCACAGTGTGACACATCACAGCATATGATATGTCACATGCTGTGACACATTGAAGAAAATCTTCATATATTAAAAAAAGGAAAGAAGCATAAGTTTAAATAAAAGATTTTAACCTGCTGCAAAAATGTTGAGATACAATAATAACTTGAAGGTACACTGTTTAACTCTTTCAGCAAGAGAAATGAGAAAACAGCCTGGTTCCTCATCCTGCTATCAGGGTGAGTTCAGTTTCAGGCTGCATCCACTTGGCATATTGATTGACTTTTGAAATTACATTCAACACCTAAAGATTTCCTGGCACTGTTATCTCCATTGAGCTGCATTATCAGAGCTGCTTTTTTATCAGCCTGAGTTGCTGTTTTATCTTCAGCCTTTGAGACCCAATTAACCCGGAACCAAGAAGAGACACCTCAACAGCAGTGGAGTGGTCATCTCAACAGCAATGGTCAAAGGCAGAGGGGGTGGGGAACAGGTGGGGCTACTAACTGGAAGTTTGAAAGGGTTTTTTCCCCTCTGCAGAATTTCCTTGCCATAAATTTATTGAATCTTAGGATTGGAAGATACCCTAAATTGTACCCAAATCAACTCTATGTAAAATCTAAGTACATTCCATGATGGGAAACTCAATCTCTTGAGCCAAGCATTTTAATCCCAGCCCCATACTTTTTTCTGTCCCAGCACACTCTGGGTTCACCCACAGCAATGGGACAGTACATCATGGGTTTAAGAGCCGAGTGGGTGTGTGTAGGGGAGACAGCTGCCTGGTGAAGCTGCAGTATGACCATGAAGCCAGGAGAAGCAACTAATGTAACTTGCTATTCAACCCTAACTCAGTCCTCTCCAATTCCATTTAGACCTGCTTCATTTCCCTCCCAACTATATCTTTTATGCTTCCTCTTAGCTGAATCCCATGCTCAGTTCTGTGGGGAAAATGGTAAATACATGAGATGTGATTTCTACTTTAGGATGCCCTGAGCACATGCAGAGTCCAGAGGAGATGGCTGGTCAGGGCTCTGACCAGACCTCAAACTGCCGTCTGCACACTCAGCAGGCTGCAGCTATGCAGACCGTCCTTCTGAATTTAACGTCTCCTGACAAGTTTTGTCCTTGCTGATCTATGACTTGGAACATACTTTGCCCAGAGTTGTGCTTGCTAATTTCTTCTCAATCCAAATCTCACCTCAGCAAACTTTCCCCATCGTCCCTATATAACACCCCCCCATCTCCCTGCTCCAACCCTCTGTCTATTTTACATTTTGCTGTCTTATTTTCCTAGCAGCTCTCATAGCTATCTAGGATTGCTTTTATTTGCTAGTTTGCTTGCTCCTTTGTCTATTGTCTGACCCCTGCCAGAGTGAGAACTCCAAGAGATTAGGGCCTGGCCTGGTGGGTTCAGTGTCATTCGCACAAACTGTTTGCCTTGAACCTGCTGATACTCAGTAAATATATTTAAATAAATGAAAGCATTCACCCAGGAAATAATCAAAGATTCATTATCAACACATTTCCTGACACAGGTGAGTGGCCCCATTGGGTCACTGAAATCATAAGGGGTCACTTAAAGGGAGGCGAGAACCTTCAGTGGGAATTTCTGGCTGGAGGAAGCTAATAAGTACAGGGTGTATAGAAATTTTTCTTTATCACTTTCCATCACAGAACCACTCCCTCTTTCTCCCAGATCCTGGAAGGAAACAAAACAGCCCTAGGTTTAAAATGTAAACTCAATCTTCTGCTAACAGCTTGTCCTGGACAGGGCCAGGCAAGGCAGGGCAGCTGGCCAGCCAGCCCCCAGCCTCCTGCCCCTTGGATGGCAGGAGACCAGCTTGCAGATGGTAAGGAATGGATTGCAATTCAGATTGCTGTTGTTTGCCTTTGCTTTCAGTTGAAGGACTGAAGACATGGGGTCTCCCTGCCTCCTAGGCTGGCAGACCGGGTGATGGACCACTCTTAGGAAGACAAAGGAAAAGTGAGGTAATCAGGAAGTGGTGGGCAAGCTCAGAAGAAGCCACTGGAGGAGAGGCCATCTGTGTAATATGCCAACGGACTTGCCCTCAGAGGAAGTAGAGAGCAGTGTGGTTAGAGGGGCCTCCAGTGGTCCCAAATGAGAAGAGGTCCCTCACACAATGTCTCCTCAACACATGATGTCCAAAGGTCATCTCAAATATGTCATTCCAAGACTTCTTGATCCCCCACCACCCCCGTGGTTTCAAACTTGTCTCTCCCCAACTCTTCCTCATCTCCCTAAGTGACATCTACCTAAGTTGCCCAAGCCAAGACCTGAGGAAGCTCCTTGAGGCCCCTTCTTTCCACCACTGCCAACTTCACATCTCAAGTAGATCCAAAATCAGCCTATTGCTCTCCATCCCCAATGCTACCATCCTGATCCAGGCTAACATCACCTCCAACCTGGACTGTAACCACCCATCAAGTCCTTTGGTTCTAGGCATACTCCTCTGTTCTTTATACAGAGACTGAGATGATCTTTGAAGTATTTAAGTCAGATCAGCCCACTGTCTACTTCATTTCTAAAAACAACAGCTACCTGCCTGATTTAGTCCTTGGTTCTGTTTAGGTATCTAGTCAGGATATTTAGTAGTATTGTATCCCCTGGTCAATGGGGCAGATGAATCCAGTCGAGAACTAGGGAGACCACTGCTTTATTTTGAGGCTCAAGTTCCGTGGCAATCCAGTAGTCTTGAAGTCCAAGATTAATTGTAAGAGAAAAGCGTTCCCGAAACTTAACATTTTAAAAACAAAGCTTGGAGGTCTTAATGATGAGTTTGACTCTAAGGTATAACATAAGGAAATACAAGATATAACATCGGAGTGGATTCTCCAAAATTGAAAAGTGGACAAATATTTAAGGAGGGACTAAGTTATTATGATGTCTGCGTCCTGAGAAGAGACATAGCATCCTATTCCCCTAGATCTTGTCCTGGGCTCTTTTTAAGAATAAGATGATATTTCAGAGAGAAAACACAGGAAGATGAGAAGTAATATGAGATTATCCAATGTGGTGCTCTCTCTCCTGCCATGGTCTGTGTGGTCCAGGAACAGTCTCACTAAGAGGAGGTGTCCAGGTGAGTGAGCCTCATGTGGTACCCCTGATGTTCTCAGCCTGTGTTGGCACACAAGGATGTCATTGGGTGCTCCTCTGTATGTCTGTGGAAGGAACAGGATGTGTGAGGGCCTGGGTGGATGGGAGAGGCCTGGAGTTGGGATGAGGATGTTGCAGCATGTGACAACCTGGAGACTGGAGGCAAATGGCTAATCCAGAACATGGTCATTATCAGCAGGAACAATGTTAACTCTAGAGAAACCTCTCAGGAGCAGCCACACCTTTTCAGTCCTGGGGAGAGAACATTCGATATCCAGACAAGGGCAGGGCAGATCCAAAGGCAATGTATAGACAAGCGACCCTCCCTCTGAAACCATGGCACTACTCAGTCTTTGCCTACACCTGAGATGGAGGATAAAAAGTGACTTCTTGGGACAGTATAAAAAGACATGGTTAGTTTAAACTTTGACCTGCACTGAGTGGGAAATTAGCTTGATGCTGAGGTAAACTCATGCACCACCAGGCTATCCCTGAGGCCATGGAACAGAAAGACTCCAACATCAAATTTAAATGCTAGAATCACAGTCTTCATTAAATCAATGGAAACTCACAATAAGAATGAAACAAAGGGTAAAGATGGGGCAAACTAATACACTTCAGAGAGCTGCAAGAAGGATGGAAGGACCAACCACACTACCTGTATCTTGTGATGCAGGATGTCTGCATCTCCTCTCTCTCTCTACAGCTTCAGCCTCCCCCACTGATGACATTGTTACAAGGATCAGAGTTGACATTCAGGTAAGAGACCCACAGTTGGAAGTTGTCCTGGGCCAACAACACAGATTTGCTCTAGTGAATAAATTTAGGGACAAGTGTACCTGTTTGACAGCTGCAGCTTGGCAATTAGCCAGATGAACAGTTGGCTAATTGGTTTTATTTGTGTTTCTTGGGAAGAGGACATATAGAGCCAGAATGGGAGTTTCCAATGGGCCACTGAATGGGCCTTATGTACATTAAGGGTTAATATATATTTAGTGTCTCTGTATATTTAGTACCTTATAAATCTTGTGCATATTTAGTGTACAGCAGTCATTTAGTACCCAGATGCCTCATAACTGCTAGGTATCTTTTGCTCCTTCATCTCTTCCTATCTATGTTTAGCACACACATGTTCTACTTATCAACCATTATCTGTATTTAACTTAAAATATTTCTATTATCAAAGATGAATGTCTTATGGAAATTCATCGATAATTTTAGAAATGAATATAATCTGCAGAAAAACTGAATCACTTTGCTGTACACCTGAAACTAACACAGTATTGTAAATCAACTATATTTCAATTAAAAAAAAAATAAATGAATGTTTGCTAAAAGCAAATGCACTTTTACATCATTACAACTTGGTTGCCAATTTATCTCGAAGATAAATTTTAAACTAGGAATAAATACAATATCTTTGGGATGTTTAAGCTTTCCTTTATTTTTTCTTTATGGTAAATCTTTTCCTTTATTTTTTTTCACCATCATTGGGAATGAGGGATCAAAAGCAAGATGAGAAGATTTACAGACAAAGCAAGCTATTTGGTTTTCTACTTCTGAGCTTTAGTTCATAAAATATCACTGGAACACATTGCAGAGCAGAACAGTATCCAGGAAATTGATTACTGAGCTCTATGGCCTTCTTTTCTGCTCTTCTCTTTCTCTGAGGTCCCTTGTCTCTTCTCATCCAGGGCTCGATTTGTGCTCAGTCTATAGCATCTGCCTCCACACTTCACTGTGCTGGAGACAGTCAGCACCTGCTCCAGGACCTCAGCAGTTCTGGCTTCTCCTCTGACTCTTCCCTGGAGATGGAGAGTGGACTAAGACCCTCTGATTTCACACACAGGCACCTGCTGCCCATGCGTTTGACTTACTCCCATTTCATTTCCAAAATGAAAGCATTCTGTAAAGGGAAAAGTTAAGGAGTCCCTGAGCTGTGTTCTGTTGTTGTTTTGGGTGATGAGCCAGGGTCTGCTGAGAACATGCTTATTCTGACAAGAGCCCCAGCTGGACTCCTACAAGGAAGCAGGGGTGCCAGGTCTGAGGGAAAATGGGAGGAGAAGATGTAAACAAGAGCCTTGAGGCTTTAGTGACAAGCATCACATACACAACTGAGCCACCAGCCAGTCTGAAACATCTGTGAATGGGAGTGTGATCTTATCAAATTGTAAGTAAGATTATTTCTCATCTCCAAGGTACTTCGTGACTCCCTCTCTAAGTGATGAATTCCAGACCCCTTTCCTGTTTTCCAGCAGGAAAACACTGCTGGTCCTATCTACTGGGATCTTACCCTGCTTTATCAGTGACTCTCCCTGGTCTAGCCCTCTGGACAGCCCCAAAGGGAAACAGTCCCCTCCCAAATACAGACAGTCCCTGATTTAGGATAGTCAACTTAAAATTTTTCAACTTTACAATGGTGTGAAAGTGATATCTATTTAAGAAACCGTACTTGGAATTTTGAATTTTGATCATTTCTCAAGCTAGCGGTACCTGGTACGATAGTCTCTTATGATGCTGGGCCGCAGCAGTTACCACAGTTCCCAGTCTGTCATGAGATCAGCAGGGTGAACAACCTATTGGTTGTCCCAATAGGAACCATTTAACCAATAGGAACTTGCAACTATTCAGCACCCAGACAACCATTCTGTTTTTCATTTTCAGCATAGTATTCAATAGATTACATGAGATATTTAATACTTTATTATATAATAGACTTTGCGTTGGGTGATTTTTCCCAATTGTATGCTGATGTAAGTGTTCTGAGAACGTTGAAGGTGGGTTAGGCTAAGCTATGATGTTTGGTAGGTTAGGTGCCTTAGCTGCATTTTCAAGTTATCATATTTTCAGTTTACAATGGATGAGTTTATCAAGATGTAACCCCATTGTAAGCTGATGAAGATCCACCCTGAACCAGTTGACACCTCCAAGATTGTGGCCGTGCTGTTCCCTCTGCCTCGAATGGCCTCTCCCTCTCTTCATGCCTATTTTCTGCCTGGAGAATTATCTGCTTTCCATCACTGCTTGATTGAGCCAGTATCATAGCTCTTCACAAAGTTTGCCTTGGTCAGTTGGAAAGTGTCTCTTTCTAATGTGAATTGTCTCTGAAGTCAGGAACTGTATCTTACCTCTGAGTTGTCAGAACTATACCCAGTTCTCTGTACATTGTAATTGAATTAATTAATTTCATTAATTTATTAATACCGAGCTATTGTTGCAGGGGGTCCTATCCCATGCTCAGGCAAGGCCTCCAGCATCCAAACACATGTTGCTCACTGATGGATGCTCATTTATGAGGCTTGAACTGCTGACCAATTTTGCTTCCTCAGGTAGAAAGTAAAAAGGCTTAATTCCTGCCAGTTCCTTGGCTGGTGATAGTAATAGAGCATTACGTCAAAGTCCAAGAAATGGAATTGCACTCAACCATGGTGGGTGACATGCACAATTAGAGATGTTTATAATTAGCATTTGTGAACACAATTTAAGATTAAATGGTTATAAATAGGATACTCATGAGGTTTGAGGTTTCCTTTTCCAGACTTATACTCTATTTTTCTTTTTTCATGCTGAAAATCAATTAAGTATGAGGAACAAAGTGGGAAAATTATACATTTTCATAATGTGTTTCCTTTAATGAAGGACAAAGCAAGAAGGGAGACAAAAAGGCAAAGCTCATTTGATTCATGGCTTGGTTATTTGTAAAGAGATAAATACTTACTTGTAATCAAATGGACAATTGCTTTTTTAAGTTTGAGGACCAGAAAAGAACTGCCTTAGTGCAAAGAATAATGTCGTTTCAAAATGAAAAAAAAAAAAAAAAAGGTAATTCCATTGATAGCTTTTCCTTTGAAACTTGACTCTAGAAAGAGGTTTCTTTGATACTGGAAATCTTTGATGATAAACGAGTTCAAATTCACTGTAGAGGGATCATATTAACAAGGAGGAAGGATTTGCAATTTGGTGACTTATTTTAGAATCCTGAAACTTTTGCCTGTCCCCAGTCCTTAGGTATGCTGATATCCAGAAAAAGGTACACCTCCCACCCTACCTGGAAGTCAACCAATATAGCTCTGCAATCCTGCCAGTAAAGTTTCATCAGATGTCCAATAGCAAACTCCTCTAGAAGGGAACCACCTTTGTGATAAATATCTTGCTGTGAATTTTGAAAATTGAAGCCCAACCGAATGGTGAGGATTTGAGGATTTGGTGAGGCCTAAGGCATAGGTAATGATATCTATCTATCTATCTATCTATCATCTATCTATCTATCTATCATCATGGATCCATCTAATGATCTAGGGAGTTGATGAGTCTAAGTGTGTGTGTATTTGGTTTCATGCTGGCTTTGTCCTTTCTTATATAAATATTATTATATGAGAGACAATATAACACTTTGTTTAAAAGCATGAATTTTTCAAGCTGTCAGGTTGTTGTTTGCATACTGTCTCTGCCTTTTAGTAGCAAAGGGAAAGGATATGTACCTCACAGGCTCAGCATGATCTTCAATAAGATAGTATTTTAATAGAGTGTGCCTGGTTCACAGTAAACCTTCAATACATGCTTATTGCTGTTACTATTGCAAAAACTGTCTTCATCTCTTTGGCATTCTTCAAAAGTCAGGTTTCAAGTGCAGGGCCTGGATGAGCAAGATTTCTGCTGTTCTAGTTAACACTTCTCAAGTTGGACAAGATGCTGGAGTGATGACTGGCCTCCAGTTCCAGTATTTTGCTCTCTCATGACCTCCTGTGCCCCGCTCCGTGGATGTCAGGGGATGCCACACCAGAGTCCTGTCATTTAAGTTCTGAATTCCTATTACTTGTGAGCTATTCTGAGAACAAACTCTACAAAATATTCTGGGTGTATGTTCTGAGAAAGTCAAGATATGTTTGCAGGAGCAGATAGCATGTCCATTGATACAAGTGGGGTGTTAAATTTCCCTACTATTATTATTATTGTTGTCAGGTTCTCCATTTATGTTTGTTAATATTTGCTTTATATATTTAGGTAGTCCTATACTGGGTGTATATATGTTTAGGAACACTATATCCTGTTCTTTTATTGATCCTTTTATGATTACATAATGCCTGTCTTTGTCCTTTGTTACAGACTTTGTTTTAAAATCTACTTCATCTGCTATGAGTAAGGCTACCCCAACTTTCTTTTTGTTTCAATTTGCATAGACTATCTTTTTCCATCCCCTCACTTTCAGTCTGTGTGTGTCTTTAGCTCTGAAGTGAGTCTCCTGGAGGCAACATATAGATGAGTCTTGTTTTTTAAATACAATCAGCTACTCTATATCTTTTGATTGGAGCATTCAGTTCATTGACATTTAAAGTGATTATTGATAGGTATGCACTTATTATCACTTTGGTATTTGTTTTCTGGTTGTTTTTGTAGTTCTTTTCTTCTTCTTTTAGGCTCTTTTCTCGTGGCTTGATGATTTTATTTAGTGTTATACCTGTGTTTCTTTTCACTTTAGTTTTTGTACATCTATTGTAGGTTTTTTATTTGTGGTTACCATGGAGTTCATATATGTTGACCTATAAATATATCTAACTGATTTAAACTGATAGTCATTTAAGTTTAAACACATTCTAAAAGAACTACATTTTCTACTCCCCACTCCAACGTTTTGTGTTTTTGATGTCATATTTTATATCTTCATGTATGTTCCTTAAGTGTTTATTGTAGTTCTGGTTAACTTTACAATTATATTACCTTTTAACATTCTTACTAGCTTATTTATGTGGTTGTTCCACAGCCTTTAGTACTTATTTGCTTTTACCAGTGAGATATTTTCCCTTCCTATGATTTCTTATTGTAGCCTTTTATTTTTCACCTAAAGAAGACCCTATAACACTTCTTGTAAGGTTGGTTTAGTATTGAAGAACTCTTCTGGTTTTTGCTTGTGTGAAAACTCTTATTTCTCCTTCAATTCTGAATGATAACCTTGCTGAGTAAAGTATCCTAGGCTGTAGAATTTTTCCATTCAACACTTTAAATATATCATACCACTCCCTTCTGGTCTGCAAATTTTCTGCAGAAAAATCAGCTGATAGCCTAATGGGGGTTCCCTTGTACATGATTCTTTGTTTTTCTCTTGTTATCTTTAGAATTCTCTTTAACTTTTGCCAATTTAATTATGATACATCTTGTTGTGGGTCTCTTTGGCTTCATCTTATTTGAGACTCTGTGATTCCTGTACCTGGATAACTGTTTTCTTCTTCAGGTTCAGGAAGTTTTCAACCATAATTTTCTCAGATATATTTTGTGCCCTTTTCTCTCTCTCTTCTCTTTCTGGGATCTCTATAATGTGAATGTTAGTATGCTTTATATTGCCTGAGAGGTCCCTTAAGCTATTCTCATTTTTTAAAATCTGTTTTTCTTTTTGCTTTTCTGGTGATTTCTATTAATCTGTCTTCCAGATTGCTTATGCGTTCTTCTGTATCACCTAATCTACTAATATGTTAATTCCCTCTAATGTATTTTATTTGTTATTGTATTCTTCAGGTCTGACTGGTTCTTTTTTAAGTTTTCTAGTTCTTTGTTAAAATTCTCACTGTGTTCATCCCAAGTTCAGTTAGCATTCTTATTATTATTGCATTGAACTCTTTATGAGCTGAATTGTTTATCTGTGTTTCATTAGGGTTTCTTTCAGCATTTTTTCTTGTTCTTTCATTTGAAACATATTCCTCTGTCTTCTCATTTTATTTAACTTTCTGTGTATCTGAATTCAGGTGAAACAGTTACTTATCTCAGTCTTGAGTGCATATCCTTGTGTGGGATCATCCCTGTGCAGTCTGCTTGTGCCCAGTGGCTTTGGTGGAACAGCTGGATTTGAAGTGAGCACGGGCTGTGTTTTCCCTCAGGGTGTGCTGACAGCCATCACCTTGGTGTGAAGTAGGGCTGGAGATGGAGGGGCTAGAGCCAGAGCCAGGTGTAAGCTGGGGCCTCTCCTATGCTCAATGGCCATCACTACCTTATTGGCAATGGGTTAAGGGGCTGGAGGAGGAGGCCTGAGAGTATTGGGCTTTTCCCCTATGTGACAGCAGTTTCCACCTTGTTTGGGGATGTGGCCAGGGCCTAAGGGCTTGTGGCTGTACTGCTGTGCTTCTTTCACTTTCTCCCCAGTGTGCATGCCTTGGTTAGAGGCTGGCTGGGCCAGAGGGGTTGGTCGCACACCACTGAGCTGGCCCCACTCCCTCCCAAGTGTGTACAGGGATGTGCACGCTTGTGATCATGGTCTCCACCCTGGAACGATTTTACTCCCTCCAGAGTGTTTGTAGGATGCTGGCCATGGCTGCCTCCACCTTGGTCAGAGGCAGGGCCAGGGTCTGAGCTGCCTCTGTTCCCTCCAAGCTTATGCATTCCCATTGTCAACAGCAGCCTCTGCCTTAATGGGGGCAAGAGCGTCTGGAGCAGGAGTCTGGAGCAGGCTTGGGGGTGCTCTGGGGTATTCTTGCAAAGCTAGCCAAAGCCCCACACAGTTTCAATGTGCTGCCTCTGTGCTACAGCTGGGAGTAAGCAAAGCAAGACTGTGCATGCCCTCTTTAAGAGTGGAATTTTTGGTTTCTTATAGGCCTTGGGTAAGCCCCACTGGTTTTCAAACCAGCTAAGGGACTTCATCTTCCTGGTATTAGACTCTAGGGCTGGGGTGCCTAATATGTGGCTTGAACCCCACGCTCCCTGGGGAAGATCCACTAGCCTGTGATAACACCTCCTCTTCTGTGTCCCTTGCTAGGGGTGTGGTCCTGACTAGATGGCTTTTCTTCCCTTCTTACTAGACTCTACATGGATCATTCTTTACAGCCTTTGTTGTAGAAAAGCTGTCCTGCTAGCCTTCAGGTAGATTTCACCAAGAGTCAGTCTATATGTAGTTGTAGTTTTGATGTGTTCATGAAGGTATCTGAGCCCAGTGTCTTACTACTCTGCCATCTTGATCTCTCCTCTAGGACCTCACTTGTTAATTAGGTCACAGACTTGGCCGTCTCAGGGGCTAGAGGAGGCCAGGCTTGGAGAGACTGACAACAGCAAACCAGGTGCTCATGGCAATGAGGGGATTTCACACATCTGGAACCAGGGCTCCCAGTTGCCATGGTGAGGCCCTGCCACATCCACTTATTGGAGATGCACACTGAGCTTCTGCAGCAGGGAGGTGGTATCCAGATATGGAAGTTGCCACAGGTCGCCACTTACCTGCCATTTTTCCATCCTGGATGTTGCAGGATGCAGGGATATTACTTTAGCATAAAGAGGCTCATGTTCTGAGCCTGATCCATGGATGGAATCCTGGCTGCAAGGTCAGGCCTGGGCTTAGGGACCAACCTAACTGCTTGTATTGGGTTGTGCTCAGTGTCCAGAGAGGTGGCCGAACAGTAGCCCTCTTTAGGAACATTCCTGTCTCATAAGCCACAAACACTGAGAAGACTGGTTGGAAACAGTGGTCCAGCTGCATTGCCAGCAAGTTGTAGCCCCAGAGCCCTGACTCAGAAAGGAGCTGAAGTGGGACTTCCCTGGTGAGGCAGTGGTTAAGAATCCACCTGCCAATGCAGGGGATACAGATTCGACCCCTGGTCTGGGAAGATCCCACATGCCACAGAGCAACTAAGCCCGTGTGCCACAACTACTGAGTCTGTGTGCCACAACTACTGAAGCCCACACGCCTAGAGCCTGTGCTCTGCAACAAAGAAAAGCCACCACAATGAGAAGCCGGTGCACTGCAAAGAGTAGCCCCCGCTCGCTGCAACTAGAGAAAGCCTGCACACAGCAACAAAGACCCAACACAGCCAAAAATAAATAAATAAATTAATTAATTAATTAATTTAAGGAAAAAGAAAGGAAATAAAAGAAAGGAGCTGAAGTGATAAGGAAGCTGGACCTGGGGTAATTTCTGCTCTAATGACCAAAGGAAGGTGGAGGACTTTTTGTTTGAAAGCCTACATCTTCCGACAGTGTAGTGCTTGGAGTTTGCTGTCGATGTTTAGAACAGAGACATTTCTGTGCAACTTTTAAGCCAGTTCACTCATTTGCCAACTGGACAGCAGCAAAAAAAAAAAAAACCAAAAACAAGGGGACTTCTGTCTCCCTAGACTCATCTGTACCAATTGCCTTCCACTCGCTTTATTCTCTGTCTGTGTCACCTTGGCTTCTAAACCTAATGGACTTTGCTCTTCTTTCTGAGCCATGTCATTAGCCCCCAGACCTGGCCTTAGAAAATGGCCCAGCCCTTGGCCACTTACAACAGTACCTCCTGTGTCCTGCCCTGTCCTAGGGATCCACCCCTAGTATCTCTGCTGCCACACTGTCACCTCCAGGGGATCAAACGGGTGCAGGTGAGAAGTGAATGGCATGAACTCAGATAGTGCCCACAAGAATGAGGAGGAGAGGAAAGGATTTGGGTAGCATGGGGAATATAGGGTTGGTTAAGAGAGGATGATGGCGTAGATACTGAAGCTGAGGAAACTGCAGAAGTTCGGATTATGTCCCAGTTTTGCAAGTGTGTTTCAGTTCCTACCAGGGGCCTCCTCCTGTGTCAGGCCATGCCACGGAGAGGACAGGGCTGGGGACAGCCAGTCTCTGATTTTGGAAAGCTCGACTTTATTTGAAAGAAGAAAGTGACGATAGGCAGAGATCTAGTGTAGAGTTTGCTCTGGTCAGAATGTTTGTGTCCCCCCATATGTTGAACTCCTAATGCCTGATGTGATGATATTAGCAGCTGGGGCCTTTAGGAGATGCTTATTTTATGAATGGGGAACCTCATGAATGGGATGAGTGCCTTAGAAAAGAGGCTCTAAGAGATCCCTCACCCCTGCCACTGTGTGAGGTCACAGCAGGAAGGTGCTGCTTGTGAACCAGGAAGAGGGCCTTCACCAGAACTGGCCATGCTGGCACCTTGGTCTTAGACTTCCAGCCTCCAGAGCTGTGAGAAATAAACTTTTGTTGTTTTTAAGGCACCCAGTCTGTGGTATTTTGCTATAGCAGCCCAAATAGACTAAGATAGGGTGTAACCACACATGGAGTGTGTTGGCATCAATTTTATTTGTTATTGGAATCAGAATAGTAAATGAGATGAACAGGACTTTAGTTTGTTTAAAAGGTGCTGACCTGGGAATCAGATGCCCTGGGTTCAGGTCCTAGAAGTTCTATGTGACCTTGAGCAAGTCACTTCCCCTCTCTAGATTGATTTCTTTATTGTTATAACAAAGAGATTGAACTGAATGATATTAAATGAATGATATGAACTGAACGATATTAAAGCTAATGCTTTCTGTGTATCAGGGCTTTGGGTATATTTTTTCACTTAGTTTTCCTAACAACCTTCCTGAAGGTGTTGTTATCACATTTTACAGACATGAAACTTGACCATGGAGAGTTTAAATGACTACCCCAGGGACTTAGGTCCAGATCTGAATCCAGATCTGCCTGGTCCAAAGCTCATGCACTTTTCTTCTATTGTTCTCTGTGGATTTCTATCAACACCAAATAAAATGAGTGAATGGTCTCTGCCCTCAAGTGGCTCACAGACTATGGGGGAGAAAAACTATAGAGCTATATAACTATAGAGCAATGCCTGCCGTGTAAAGAAGTGCAGAGGACAGAGCTGTGTGTATGATGGGAAAGGGTAATGGAAAATGAACAGATGATTAGGGAGAAGCAGAGGGAAGAGATGCCATTTGAATTTGGCCTTGAAGGATGAGTAGGACTTTGAAGGCTGGAACAGGGGAAACTGCCAGGCAGCATAAACAGTGTGAATAAAAGTGTAGAATATGGACATACACGTGCACCTGAGGCTGATAAGCAGAGGGTGGCTGGAACACAGGGAGCATGGTTAGGGGGCCTGAGGATGAGGTCCAACGGGCTGCAGTCTCCTCCACTTTCAGTGGTGGCGTCCCTGCTCCGGACTCCTGGCCCCTCAGTCTCACAGAACACAAATGCTGGCCCCACTCTGTCCCTGCCTGTGGAGAGCACTGCTACCCAGCTACCCAGCACAGGTAGGAGAGGCAGGTAGGCAAGGATGCAGAAATCCACCTGCCTGGCTACAGTTCTGGCTTGGCTTTGCTTCTTAACACTGGTTTTCTACTTGAAGCTCCACACTCTGTGAAACCACTGACTCTTGGATGCTTTGGTGACATCCTGACCCCAGAAGAGATGGGAACTGTGGATGTTTGTGGTCAACCTGAAAAGTCTTGAGAACTAACCAGTGAAGCGTATGAGGCCTGGTGCAGCCAGGAGCCCTGGGTGTTGTCCTGGCTCCTCTGTCACAGATTAGCTTTGTGACCTCAGTCAAGCCCCTTTGCCTCCGCTGTTTCTTATGGAGTCAATACATTCATGGCCTCCTTCTCTTCAGATAGACATTTTGAAAATACAGTGAGATAATATATAGATTTCAGACTGATGTGGTATTTAGATGCACTGTTACAAATTTTTTCCTTCTTCACAATTTCCACTGGGAATGAATCAGACAGTTTAAATTAAAAACAAAAAATCAAAGGAGGAGGGAATGAATGTAAAAGATCTGAAAAAATAACCCAGTTCAGACAGAAGCCTGCACTTCTCAGAAGCAAACATTAGAGGGCGCCATATACCCATGCTAAGGAATCTTTTGATTTCAATACCTGATTTTAATTTCTGTGCCATTCAGCTTCACTGACATTCTCCATGTAGGGGTTAAAATGGGGCAGCTTATCAGGAGTATGTCAGCTTGTCTCTTAGTCCGATTCTGACCTTGTGCAAAATAATTCTAATAAGCGGTCTTTTGCCTTGTGCAAAGAACTCCTCTTTCTCTCCGGGTCTAGAGCCAAAATCCTTACCTTGTTTCATGTATCTGAATCTCTGTCCTGATAGTTGACACATCTTAAGACTTGGCTGGGCAAGGTCTAGTGACCTTCCCCCACCTTACCAGCACTTGTCCATTTGAACTGGACTGACTGCCCATCCTCCTTTTCTGCCTTCCAAGGCCTGTGGCCTGGGATTCAAGCCACAGCCCCACAGGCACCCTGGCAGGGGGGTCTGTTTTCATGTGGATAGGGGAAGGAGAATAAGAATCTAAGATCTAGAACAAGCACTTTCTGGGACAGGTCAGGGGAGGGAGATAGAACAACTGTGGTATTGAGAGATGGTCCGGTTTGGCTATTGGAGCTGAGTCTGGGAGTATAGGGGGACTATTCCAAGCAGAGGGACCCAGATGCAAATGGTCCCAGCAGCCCTGGGTGCGTGTAGGAGCAAGAGGGACCAGCTTTCAGGGTAGAGCTGATTCCAGGGTGACCAGAGTGTGTGGCTACCAGTTTTATTTCCTGATGGGATCAGGTATACATGTGTGGCATTGGATGAGTATCAGTGCTCCTGCCTCTGGTTGGGCAGGAGACATAGTGGGAGAGGAGTAAGCTGTGAGTCTCTGTGAGATGCTGGGTCCAGACAGGCTGTCAGAGCAGAAAGTGGGGGAGTCAACATAGGCTCTCAGAACTGGAGACCACCAAGGTCTGCTGGCCTCTGTTAATTTGAACTCTGGGATATAAAAGCTAAGAGATTATCTAGTCCAGGCCTGGGCAAACTATGGCCATCAAACACAGCCTCCCTCACTTCTGTATTATTGTGGCTGCTGTTTAATGCTATCAAGGCAGAATTGCAACAGGGACTGTATGGCCCACAGAGTCTAAAATATTAATATCTGGGAATTCCCTGGCGGTCCAATGGTTAGGACCCTGCACTTCCATTGGAGGAGGTTCCCAGGTTCAATCCCTGGTTGGGGAACTAAGATCCTGCAAGCTGCATGGTGCAGCCAAAAAAAAAGAAAAATTAAAATCTGGCCCTTCACAGAAAAGTGAGTAATTCCTGGTCTAGTCTGACCCATCTGTTTTAGGATGAGGAAAGTGATTCTCAGAGATGTGACAGGGTCAAGCTGGAAGTAAACAGATATGACAGCTGCCAGGGAGTTGCTGTGACTGGGATTGACTGCAGTGCCGGTCTGAGCTCATGCAAATTATCTTCTATTTCTTTAATTACCCAAGTAAGGCACAACAGGCCAAAGGCTTGTAATTCAGATTAATTACAGTGACATTGTTCACTGTTTGGATGGGATTCTGGCCATGTCTGGGACAGTGCTGAAGATAATAACGTCCTTGTTATCCAAAGGAAGGACGAGGCTAAGGAGGAAGGGGATGGTTTTATTGACTTGTCTCCTCAGGCCTTTAACTTCCTCTCACATATCTATGTTTTTTCATCTAATAGTAAATCTTTGTTCTACATTTACTATTGGTTTTATTGATTTACTAGAAATGGTTTTCTAAGAATTACAGTCCACGCTTAGCCCAGGGTCTGACATGGATATAGGCTTAGCCACGTATTCTTTACATCTGAGACTGTCGGTGTCCAGAGAGAGAACCCCCTGACCCTGGGTCCTCAGAGTTTCGATGACCAGATGACCACTGGAGGAGACTTTGCGATAAGGCTCTCACCAGGATGTGCAGCTAAACTCACAAATGAACAAATTGTTCAAATTGTTCAACAATTGCTATGAACAAATTGTTTTGTTTCATAGCAAAATAATGCAACCTGCTCCACAGCCCCCAAATCAATGAGGCATGTAGATGTAAGAACTCAAAATGAGAAACCACCAAACTTTGAACCTCCATAGCCCTTAGAATACACATACACAGCACTCCCTTCAATTTAGCTCAGAGCCAACTCTTGCTCGGCACCTTCCTGTGGCCGGCAAAAGCAATTCACCCAGTCAATTTGCTAAAATCGAATATGTCAAATGTACTTGTTTCTTTTATCTATTTATTTAATTGGCTTGCTTTTTTTCCCCTCTATATTAAAGTATTTAAAGGAGAGTTGGCTTTGTTTCTATTACTGTTGGCAGCTGAAGACTAAGGGTGGGGAGAAGAGAGAATCCGTTTTATAAGAATATATTTCCAAATATGAATAACTCCTGAATAAATTCTCATATTTTCAAAAATACTGTATTCACTACTTCTTTTAATATTGAGGAGAAATGCCCACTTCTACCCACTGGTGTGAGACAGGCACAACATTTTTGGATGCTGGTAAAAGTCATAAAATTGGGATTGTCTGATCTTATCCAATTACACCCTCCAGGACAGGGTGAAGCTCTGCTCTTCTATTACTATTATCATTATCATTTACTATCTAGAGGGTCCACTCACCAAACCCTAACAGTCCCCAGCTTTTAGACGTCAGAAAGTAGAAAAGAGCACAGGAACAGGAGTCAGACCTGGGTTTCAAACCGGAGGCAGGAGTGGATTGGAGAGAATGCGATGGGGTTTAAGGAGACAGCACGGGATGTAATGTCTGGGTCGGGGTGCTGGTCTGGAACACAGGAGTCAGTGAGCAGGAGGTGGAGTGGGTGCCACAGCAGCTGAAAAGGAGCGGCTCTAAAACCATAAACCGCGAAAGGCGGAGAAGGTGCTTTGCAGCTGGTTTGCGGCCTCTCATAGCAGAGGTCTCGGGCGCCCTCTGCTGGGGGCCCAGATCCACACAGTCTTTTGATGGCAGGAGGTGGGCGGATTGGGGCTGAAACCGCCCAGTTGAATGAGAGCAGGCTTCTTCTAGCAACCCAGGATGCAAGGCTGCCTTGGGGAAAGTTAGGTTGAGGTTCAGGTTATGCGGAAGCCTCTGCGCGGTTGGGTGGGGCACAGAGTACCTGTGCAAGCGCTGGCCTTCGCACAGCAGCCAGGGCAGCAAGGCGCCTGGGCATCACTGGCGCTTCCTTTACACGCAGCTGTGCTAAGAGGGCAAGGCTTGGTCTTGTGCAGAAGCACATGGGGAAAGTCTCCGTTAGGGTCGGCCAACTAAGGCTTCCTCTCAGACTGAATTATAATTTCTGTTTTATCTTCCGTTGAAATGAAAAATTAATAGTAATGGGCTTATAGGTTTTGTTAAACAGTGTATTTAAAACAGGTAAAATCGTGATTACAGACATAAAGTGAACATGCGCAATATTTTATTTAACTCATTATGAAGCGAGGGAACCAAGAAGATATTACAAAAACTTTAAATAAGTCAAAAAGAAGAGCTGTTTATAGATTAAGAACACTGAAACGAATTTGCAAATGGTTGCAAAACCGGTGTATTTACAAATGATTTAAGGGAGAAGTTTTGTCCCAACAGAATTTTGAGTCCTATCTATAAACGAGATTATTTGCATTACAATCGGAAGGGTGCAAAGCGCAGTTCCATCCCTATAGGGGAAGAGGCTGGAACCCTCGGACGCCGACGGGGGCTGGGGCTCCAGGGAGGAGCATGTTAGAGCGTCCTGGGCGGGTTTTGGGCGGAAAGACTGAGTGTGAGAAGCAGGGGGAAGCGGGGTTCTTGCAGCATCACCGATCAGCAGGGAGTTGGGTGCAGCATCAAAGGGTGCGCGAGATGGGACCACAGAGTGAGAGTAGGGGCGGCGGTCAGAGAGAAAGGAGGGCAGGGGTTGGGACCTGGAACTCTCCTCAGGGCTCCCCGCAGCCCTCAACCGGAAAAGACGCCTCCGGCCGGGTTTCTGCTGCCGCGGGAGTGGGAGGACTAGGGCCCGGGCCAGCTGGGAAGTCAGGAGGGATCGGAGGGGTGTCCGGCAGACCGTGGGGGGCTGACTGGAGCATGTGGGATGGAGGGTCCCCAGAGGCCCCGAGGCGCAGAGGGGCGCATGCGGAGGTCTCGGAGGGGCCCGGATGCCGAGGTCGGAGCCACGTGTGGGCCGCGACACATGGCTGTAGAGGGGGTTCAGCGCAGAGAGGGAAAGTCAGTCGATAAAGATGTGTCATGGGTGGTCCTCGGCCACCTCCCCTGGGAGGAGAGGCCCCGACTTTTAGGTCGAGCGACCCCCAAAGGACAGGGATGTGGGGCGGGGTCTCAGCGCCACAGAAGAGAGCCCGCCGAAGTGGGTTTTAACGGCAGTCAAGCACATCGTCTTGGCGAGTTAGCGCAGGTGGTTGTAGGTACGGGAAAGCTGGAATCAGAGGCTGGAGAGTAGAGAGTAGGGGACGTGGGTCCTGCAGGGCGGATGCTCCATGAAGCCGAAAACAAGGGGTTCTCGGTGGGGGACTGGGGGACAGAATACTGGTGAGGCTTAGCGAAGCAGCAGAGTAGGTTCTTGGGGCGGAGAGAGAACGAAATCTAGGGAACTGAAAATCGGGAAAGTGCTTAGAGCCTCAGTGAGCACGGTGGGTTTAGGGCGCCCAGAGCCGCAGAGCCCGGACCGCGGAGGTGTAGCGCGCCCCATCGTGGCAGTTTGGATGAGAGCAGAATCATTTCCAATATTCGCCCATTAAAGGCAAATACAGGGTAAGAGAGATGGAGAGTAAGGAATAAGAAGTGAGAAAAGAAGCCTGGGAGGTAAATAGGAGAGAAAATAGCAGGAAGGAGCTATTCTGAAGCCGAAGGAGGCGACCAGACTGCCTTACTGCGAGGCTGACAGGCTGGGGGCTGGGCTGGATGAAACAGAGGTTGGGGGTCAGCGATCCCACACAGCACGCCCCCACCCCCATGCAGAACTGCAAGGACACACTCTGCTATGTTGTTCCCAGCTGTAACTGTTACACAGAACAGAAAAATGAATTAGAAATTTAAGAAAGAAAACAAAGTACTTATTCTGAAAAATAGCCCAAAGCTTAGAGAGAGTTGCAAAACCCACCCCATTCCCAAGACCCCCATGGACACCTAAAGTGTAATATCAGTAAAGCAAGTCAGTGGAGACTTAAATTTCTGTCGAAAGTGCCACTGTAACTAAATTACGGATGTTAACCAACTGGCTTTCTTTTATTCAAATAACTTTTGGCCAAATACAGTCCAGGGCTCAAGCTAGGGGTAACTTGAATCCTCCCTCTAGCATAGTTTGAGAAAGAAGTTTCTCTCTGGGCCATGGTTTGCAAAGAGAACACAGTTTTGAGATGAGGAGGCATCCCTGACTGGAGAACTCGGCCCTGGGAGGAGGGCCCAGGCAGGGTGGGTGACTTCCTCCTTGGTAGTGTTTATCCAACAGTCATTTACCTTTCTCTGCTCACTTTGTGTGTCAGTGGTGAGAAACTCTAGGCTGTTCCTCCTGGTAGCTATCTGAGGGCCATGTAAAAATGACTTGAGGCCATAGCATCATTGCCCACCCCTACTATTTACCCCTGGACCCTTCATGTACATGGGGTAGGCTCTAAAGCTCCACATTACAAAAGAAAAAAAAAAAAAAAAAAAAACAGGATGGTGGACTAAGTGACTCTTAAGGAGACAAAAATTATCAGTAATGTTCTGTGAACTAGATTCCTAATTCTTCTGAATTTTAGTCCATTGCCTTTTTTACTGTCCTCCCTGCAGAATCTGGAAACCCAGATATTCACTCTGCAGAGGTGAGGTAGTATTGTGCTAGGCTACCTGGGGCATCTCAGTCTCTCTCTCACCGTTTTCTGTAAATTTAGGATAAATGGCAATCATTCTTGCATGCTTAACATCCTGACCCTTGACATTTTAATTCCTTCAAATGGGGTCACTCCATTTATTTATTCTTTAACTTTTAAAATATTGAGGCTCTGTGAATTAGGGGCCAGGGTCAGAAAACTAGTGAGGGAGATGGATGTATAAACTAATTGCAGTAAGTAAGGTGTAATACATGAATCAGCACAGACATGTACAAATGAAGGCAGGTGTCCAGGAAGGGACAGTTTAATTTGTCTTGGAGGTATGACTTGGACCTGGTGATACAGTGACACTTTTAATTGGATTTTGAAGGATGGATGAATAAAACAAATAAAATGAGAGTAAAGGTTTGATGCTGGGCATTTCCCAGGAAAGGGAATAACACATAAGAGGAACATATATGTACTTGGTACAAATAATGGAATGTATTTCATTAGAACTAGAACTTGGAATGCAAGAGAGAGGGCGGGAATGGAAGATGGGGAGATGATGTTGAAAAGATACAAGTGGCTGTGTTTTGATTTTATTCTTAAAGGCAGGGGGAAACAATCGTTTTTTGGAGGGCATAGTTAGCTATGTTTTATTATTTATTTATTTTATGAAATCTTAGGGCACTATGAAGAATGGATTTAGGGATGAGATGGAGCAGGGCCTGGCATTTGGGAGGCCACTTGAGGTGCTGTTTCAATAGTTTAGGTAGACAGTGAAAACTTTAGCACATGGGAGGTAGTATCATTCAGTGACCAAGAGAATGATTTTGGTGTCAGATAAGCCCCAGGTTGAAATTCGAGTTCCGTGTGATTTGGGGGCAACTTGTTTAACTTCTCTTATCTTCAATTTTCTGTTTTATAATAACAGTTTGTAGGCTTCAACTGGATAAAGTGTATAAAGTGGTCAGCCTGGTGCTTGGCACATGGTAAGGGCCTCTATTGCTAGAATGTAGAGTTGTGAAAAGGGTGTTAAGAGTAGGAGTTGGAAACTTAGTGTCTGTTCCTGGCTCCATCACTTACTTCACTTGATGGTTTCTTGGCGATAAGGAGGCTGATTCAAGAGACAGGTTAGAAGAAGCCTGTCTAGAAAAGGGGAACAGAGAGTAAGAGAGAGAAGGAAGTGGGAGAACTCTGAGGTTACTGACTTAAGATGGATGGTGATTCATGATGGTTTCATTAGCCGAATGGAGAATCCAGGAGAAACAGCCACTGTGGGAGAATTTGCTTTTAGCTTTGAGATTCAAATTTCTTGAAAAATATGCACATGGGTTTGTTTCAGAGGTAGATGATCAGGGCTGGAAATTCATATTTTTGGAGTTAGCAGCTTGAAAATGGCAGTTGAGACTATGGGTCATTATTCACGTGGAAAAGACAAGAGGCTGAGTATAGGCCATTGAGGCCACACATATTAAGAATGAGCAGAGTGAAATGGCACGAGGAGTCTGTTAATAATGAACTCTTTGGTAAATAGAAAGGGAATAACCAGAGAGAATCATGGAAATGAAAGGAGTTACTCTTAGGAGGGAGCATTCAACTGTGCCTGACTCTGCATACTGTATTAAAAATTCAGAACAGGACAATGAACACTGGGTTTGAAAGGAAGAGATCTTTATGCCTTTTTAAGATTGGCTTCAGTAAATTTAGGAGTAAACTTGAGACAAATAAATGTAAGCATGAGGACTGAGGAATACACTGCTTCCCCAAGAAGTTCAGTTTTGAAGGGTAGAAGGATGCATCTCTAAGTTCAGAATTAGGTAGGGTAGAAGGTAATTTTTTTCTCCTCAAGCTTTTTGAGGTTCAGGTGACAGATAAAAAATGTATGTATTTCGGATGTACAATGTGATGTTTTGATACATGTATATGTAGTGCAGTGATTAACACAGTCAAGTTTATTAACATATCCCTCACTTCACATAGTTACAATTATTTATTAGTGTGGCGAGAACACTTAAGATCAACAGTTATCAAAGTTCCAGTATGCAATACAGTATTATTAGCTATAGTCTCCATCCTGTGTATTAGATCTCCAGAACTTATTCATCCTATGTAACTAAAACTTCTTACCTTTTGGCCAACGTTTCCTCCTTCCCCATCCCCCAGCCTCTGGCAACTACCGTTCTACTCTCTGATTTTATAAGTTTGACTTCTTTAGATCCCACATATAAGTGAGATTATGCAATATTTGTCTTTCTGTGTCTGTCTTATTTTATTTAGCATAATATCCTCAAGGTCCTTCCATGTTGTCACAAATGGCAAGATTTCCTTCTGTTTTAAGGGTGAATAATTTTCATGTGTGTGTGTGTGTGTGTCTGTGTGTGTATGTGTGCCTGTGTGTCTGTGTGTGTGTGTGTCATACCCAGAAGTGGGAGTTCCATTTTTAATTTTTGAGGAAACTTCATACTGTTTTCCATAATGGTTATACCAATTTACATTCCCACAAATAACGTAAAGGGTTTCCCTTTTCTCTACATCCTCATCAACACTGGTTATCTCTTCTCTTTTAGATAATAGCGATTCTGACATGTATGAAATGATGTCTCATTGTGGTTTTGATTTGCATTTCCCTGGTGGTTAGTGATGTTGTTTCATATAGCTGTTGGCTGTTTTCATGTCTTCTTTTGATAAATAACTATTCAGATCCTTTTCCCATTTTTAATGGATATATATATATATATATATATATAGCTATTTTATATATATATATATTGCTATTATATATATATATTGCTATTAGTTGTTTGAGTCCCTTACATATTTTAACCCCTTATCAGATAGATGGTTTGCAAATATTTCCTCCTATTCTGTATGTTGCTTTGTTTGCTGTGCAGAAGCTTTTCAGTTTGATTCAATCCCACTTGTCTATTTTTGCTATCATTACCTGTATTTTGGGGGTCATATCCTAGAAATCATTGCACAGACCAATGCTAATAAGCTTTTTCCCTATGCTTTCCTCTAGTTGTTTTATACTTTCCACTTTTATACTTGTCTTCAATTCACTTTGAGTTGTTTTTTGTGTATGGGATGAGATAAGGGTCCAGTTTCATTCTTCCACATTTGGATATCTAGTTTCCCCAGCATCATTTATTGAAGAGACTATCCTTTCCCCATTGTGTGTTCTTGGCACCCTGATCAAATATCATTTTATCATAGATGTGTGGATTTATTTCTGGGCTCTCTATTCTATTTCTTTGGTATATATGTCTGATTTTATGCCAGTACCATACTATTTTGATTACTGTTGCCTTGTAGTATGTTTTGAAATATAAAAAGGTGATGCCTCCAGCTTTATTCTTCCTCAAGATTGTTTTGGTTATTTGGTATCTTTATGAATTTCATAAAAATTTTAGGATTTTTTTTCTATTTCTGTAAAGAATACCATTGGGATTTTGGGAGGGATTGCATTGAATCTATGGATAGCTTTGTAGTATTGGGATTTTAACAATGTTAAGTCTTCCAATCCATGAGCACTGGATATCTTTCCATTTATTTGTGTCTCTTTTAGTTCCTTTTTCAGTGTTTTATAATTTTAAAAGTGTACAAGTCTTTCATCTTTTTGGTTAAGTTCATTCCTAAATATTTTATTATTTTGTTGCTATTGTGAAAAGGATTGTTTTCTCAATTTCCATTTCAGACAGTTTGTTGTCTGTGAATAAAAATGCAATTGTTTTGGGTATGTTAATTTTGCATCCTGTAACTTTACTGAATTTGGTTATTAGTTCTAACAGGTTTTGTTGTTGTTGAGTCTTTAGAGTTTTCTAAATATATGATTATGTCATCTGCAAACAGACATGATTTTAATTTTTTTCTTTTTGATTTGGATTCCTTTTATTTATTTTTCTTGTCTAACCACTCTGGCTAGGATTTCCAGTACTGTATTGAATAGAAGTGGTGACAGTGGGCATCTTTTCCTTGTACTGTATCTTAGGAAAAAAGCTTTCAGCTTTGTCACCTTGATTATGATATTAGCTGTGGGCTTTTTATATATGGCCTTTATTGTGTTGAGGTAAGTTCCTTCAATACTTATTTTGTTGGGAATTTTAATCAAGAGTGGATGTTGAACTTTGTCAAATGCTTTTTCCATGTCTATTAAGATGATCATGTCTTATTTTTCTTTCTAATGTGGTCACATTGATACCAAAACCAGAGAAAGAAACACAAGAAAACTACAGGCCAAAATCCTTGATGAACATAGGTGCAAATATATTTAATAAAATACTAGCAATCCAAATTATACAACGCACTAAAAGGATCATACACCATAATCAAGTAAGATTTATCCCTGGGATGCTAGAATGGTTCAACATACCCAAATCAATCAATGCAATATACCATCTTAACAAAATGATAGCTTTACCTTTTACACTGAAGAGCTGTTAAGAAAGTGTTGAGAATGGTTAGAAAGGAGGACAAGAGGTTGTAGGAGGGGGCCAATTCTAGAACAGAAGTTGAAGGGTGATCTTAGCTAGGTATAGGTGGGATGTAATAATTGGTACAGTTTAGATATATGTAGATATAAATAGGATAAAGATTGAGCAAGCTCTTGACTGGAGAATTTATGTTAATGTCATTGTCCAGAATGCTACCTTTGGAGACACATTTTCTGACTTACATCTCTGTTCTTCCACATAGTGGTTATATGATCTTGGGTAATTAGCTTAACCTTAAGGTGTTTTAGTTTCCTCATTTTTAGAGATTGTCATACTGAGTGAAGTAAGTCAGACAGAGAAAGAGAGATGTTGTATGATATCGCTTATAACCAGAATCTAAAAAGAAATGATACAAATGAACTCACAAAACAGAAATAGACTCACAGCCTTAGAGAATGAACTTATGGTTACCGGGGGGAAGGGTGGGGAGAAGGGATAGTTAGGGAGTTTGGGATTGACATGTACACAATGCTATATTTAAAATGGATTACCAACAGGCTACCAACTATATAACACAGGAAACTCTGCTCAATATTATGTAACAACCTAAATGACAAAATAATTTTAAAAACAATAGATACATGTATATGTATAACTGAATCACTTTGCTGTATACCTGAAACTATCACAACATTGTTAATCAACTATATTCCAATATAAAATAAAGAAGTTCAAAACAAAACAAAACAAAACAAAAGAACAATAAAAGGAAGATACTAAGAGTTTCTACCTCCTAGGGTTGTCAGGAGTATTCAGTGAATTAATACATGTAAGTTAATTAAAATTGAACCTAGCCATAGTAAGCCTTCAATACATGTTAGCTGCCATTAGAAGCACTGGTGCTAAGATCTAAGACTAGATCATTTGCTGAGAGTTATTGATAAAAGATAGTTGGGGCTGAAAGGAAAAAGTAAAATTTTAGAAAGATGCTATTGAGAACAGAAAAGCAATTCCTCCAGGAATGTGTTCTGGATGGGGCAGGGGTCCCATCTCAACCTGCTTTTGGATACTACCTGATCCCTGGCCTCCTCTAGGGACCAGAGTCTTGGGATCTATTAGACTCTTAGTGGTTATAAGAACGTTTTGAACCATTGATTAGCCAATCACCTACAAGTCGGCTTGACTGTTGTTTACTCTGCAGGACTAGGAATCAAGAGACAGCTTTTGATTTATTTTTAAACTTAATTTAGAAATAGACTGGTGTATTTCTTTGGATAGAATATTAGAATTTACATGAAGATTAGAATGTTAAAGAAGTTAGAGTTCTTGGACCATATGGCTGAAAACCAAAGTTTGGCACACTCCTTGGGTTTCTAATGCATATTTCATTCTGTGCACTTTGTCAGATTTATGTACTATATATACATCTAGCTCGATGAAATTAAAAAGAAAAGGGCAGCCACTTTGTGGATTGGAGAGTTTCTGAAATATTTGTAAGTTAAATTTATGACAGCAATGCTTTGCAAGTGTAGGCAATGATTATTAAAATGAAAATCACCCTCTGGGTTCCTTGCCCATGTCACTAATGACATGTGGACATTGGGGAAAAGCATGCAGAAGACTAACAATGTAAAATGATTAAATAGCAAGGGACAGCAAATTCTTATTGTTGACAACTGGGAGTAACATGTAACTGGAAATCAGTAGAAACATTGCAGAAAATTATTAGAATCAACTATTTTATATATACAGAGAGAGTATATCCAAATATTTCAGTGTAGGGAGCACTCAGTACTACAACCTCATCTTTTTATTTGATAGATATTTTAGATACTATTTGAGGAATTCCCTGCATACCACCTTGGTGATAATAGAAGGAATTAGAGAAGAGTAATGACAAAGTTGAAATTGAAAACTAAAATCTTGGAAGCAATCTACAGTTATGTAGTTCATTAGATTATTTAAAGCTCTGTTATCAAAACATCATGGGTAGATAAATCAGTTTGGTTTTCTTGCAACCAGAATTTAAAAACATTGAATAAGACAGCACACATCAGAAGCAGTAAGAGAAAATGTTCTATGACACTTTGATTTTGTCTCTGTGTGTGTGCGTTTATATAGGGTTGTGATGTAAAATTAATATCCTATCATAGCTTTCAAATGTTTGAGAAATAATTTAGAATATATTAGAGAGAGGAAACAAAGAATAGGACACTATAAAATTGAATTATTAGAAAATGTTAACCAGTGAATCAATTGATCAACCTCTGCAAAACAGATTATTATGTGATGATTGAGGAATTTCAAGAATAGACAAACATAGAGGAGTGGGGATAGCTATCCACTTGGGCCTTCTTTTTCAGAAGATGGGGTGAAGGTTAGCATTATTACTAGATTGAATAAAAATATAAGAAATACATTTCTTCTGATCTCAGGGGACTAAAAACCAAAACTAAGACTCAGAAGCTGAAACTATAGCAAGGTTTAGGGCAAAGCACAAAAATTTAGTCCAAATGGTCAGAGAGGATATTGATACCAAAGAAAACTTGGAAATTAATGCCAAATTTTTATACCTTTGCCTCTCCTTTTTCCTGCCTTCTTTAAATGCAGAAGTTTATTTTGCTTAATTAGATTGTGTCTAATGTGAGTAGTGCAGGCTACTCTCATCTGAATGAAAAAGTGACATGTAATATGTGTTATATTTTTATCCTAATGCCTTTTGTTGGGATCAGCTGATGGTCCAATTTGTGGGAAAATATGGGCATGAACTATGAGGCTTGAGTGATGCACACTCGTCAGGATCCCTGCCTCCTCTCCCCTGTGTGTAACTCTTTCATGAAAGGATACAGTTTGAGGAATTTTTTTGGTTGTGGTGGTGTCTCTGTCCTCTTTTAGACCATGTGTTCCTTTAGGGAAGAGCCCAGTCATATTTGCCTTTGAGCCATGAGCACTTTGAATATTATTGACTTCCTCACTGTAGGAAAGCCATCCACATTAACTGCCCTGCACAGTTGAATTAATCTGAAAACAGCAATGAAAAAACTCACACACCATTGTAAAGCAATTATGCTCCAATAAAGATGTTAAAAAAATAAAACAAAACAAACAAAACTACCAGAAAAAATGGATACAGTAACTGAACATAATCATAAGAGTACCAAGGACGTAAAAGTTATCAAACACATGCCTTAATTAAAAACAAATAAAACAAAGACTCTAACATCTGATTACTTAGCTATATTTTTCATGCCTTTGAATGCGTGTTCTTCTCTTCCTCCTTAAAATTAATGAACGACTAGTTAGGAAAGCAAGTATCTGATAAATGGCATACTTGAGCTATTCCTTGGAAAGGCGGTATTGCCTAGCAGTTTCGAGAACAGTCTCTCTGCTTTCAGAGACTACCTATGTTCAAATTCCAGTGGCCAGATTTCAGCAATGTATTGGGCCTCTCTTGTCAAACCAGCTTGTGAAATAAAGGGAATGTATTAGCTAGCATAACTGAAAAGAGGTATGCTGAAGAATTTCAAGGCGGTTTATTCAAGGTTCCAGCTCCTTTCTTTTGTGATGCTCTCAGCTCTGTTGTTGTTTCTATACTTATTAGCTTATTCCTCAGATCTGTCTCTATTATGGGTCAAAATTCTGCAGCAATTCCAAATCTTACATGTGCATAATGAAGTATCCAGGTGAACAGAGTGTGCCATTGACATACTTCCCAGCAGAAGTACCCACATTTTTTGGCTCTGTTTGTTTAGGATCCTTGGATTACATGATCATTTGTGAACCACCCACAGGGACCAGAGGAAAGGACTGGGGGCATGGGCTTAGCCAAAGTTGGAGACTCTATCCTGTTAGTTGAGAATGGATTCAAATTCCTTGAAATGATATGTATCAGGCAGGGAAATTAGGCAGTAGTCTTCCTCTTTTTTTACTTTCCATGTGTAAGTTGGAGAAATAATGCCATTTGTCCTATATATTTCTAACATTTTGGACTTGGCTGATTGCATCCCCAGGTGTCATTTAACTTGCTCTCCAATTCCCTGACTCCATCTTCTGAGTTGGGGACGAGGGGGAAGGACGAAGCATCTGATGGCTAAAGTGCCACAGACTCTCACTGTTTTCACCGAGGTTTAGTAGATTTTATCAAAGAAGTATTTCTTATTTGCTGTATGCTTTTAAAATACTTTTCAGAGACTTTGAATGTTTCCTTTTACTTTCTTTTCAAATAAGCTTCACCAGTTATGGCTGTTTTACTGCAGAAAAGAGCTCCTCATGCAACCTTTGTGGAAGTGGAACTCTATATTATAAGGGGCATATTTGGACTTGTTTCCTGTCATCATTTTTAAAGTTGTATATTTGTCCAATTTTTATACATGCTTTTCTTTTCTTTTCTTTTCTTTTTTTTTTTTTTTGCAGTATGCGGGCCTCTCACCGCTGTGGCCTCTCCCGTTGCGGAGCACAGGCTCCGGACGCGCAGGCTCAGCGGCCATGTCTCACGGGCCAGCCGCTCCGCGGCATTTGGGATCTTCCTGGACCGGGGCACGAACCCGTGTCCCCTGCATCGGCAGGCGGACTCGCAACCACTACGCCACCAGGGAAGCCCTACATGTTTTTCTTTATTTTGAGTTTAAAAATTGTTTCTTACTTGATAGTTTTCTCTCAATTTGTTTGGAATTTATACAGTGTATTTGGGTACTTGGTATTTATCCTTGAATTTTTACCATATATGTTTAACTTTAAAAAAGTATAAAGTTAAATAGTGATTCTCAACTGGAGGTAATTCCCCTTCACACACCCCTCCCCACCCCCCAGAGGATATTTTGCAATGTCTGGAAACATTTTCTGTGCTAAAATGGGGTGGGGTATTTGCTACTTGCATTTATGGCTAGAGGACAGAGATGGTGGTAAAAATTGACACAAAGGACAGCCCTTTACAGCAAAGAATTATCCACTTTGACCCCCGTCATTTTTATCACTCTGGCCCTTGTTTATTCTTACTAGGTTTGAGACTTTCTTTACCTTTTGTGAAACCAGGAATGCCACAAATACTGTATCTTTTCTAGGCTTTAGTTGTACTGTAGTGGAAGGGTTATTTTAACCCCTAGTCAGCCCTAGCACCAGGGTGGAAGTCTCCTTGCATCTCTGTCAGAAGGCCATGCAAAAGAATGCTTATTAATTGACAGTCCATTGCTTCCATCAGACCAGAAGTTCACATGACAGTTTAAGGAAAGGGTGAGTACAGTGTGTTGTCATTTTGCAAACTGAACTTTTGCAATGAAGCCTGTATTGGCTAATGGTCAGAGCCATGATACTCTGGAGGGCTTCAGGGTAATAGATGCTGGTGTTTCATGATAGAAGTCAGGTTGGTGAAATGGACTTATTTTAGTAGGTTGCCTACATGGCTTGCGTGCCTTTGCAGTCAAATTTGAGTTCAGATTCTTTGAGGTAAATTTCTTCAATTCTTCTAGACACTGATGGATCAACTTTATAAAATGCCAGTGTCTAATAGCAAGAATAGATGCTTGATCCTTCCCTATTAGGGGCTCCTCTTGCTGAGGGATGGAGTAGTCAGCGCTGTCACTAGGTTCTGTGCAGAGCTGTCAGGTGTACTAGCTCATCTTTGACTTCCTTTGTTTTGGGAAGCCATTGCTGTCAGAGTTGGAATAAGTAATTTGAAGACTTTAGTTATAGCCAGCGGAAATGGAATCAATACATGCCAAGATTAACTTCAGTGATTAATCCCAGAATCAATGAACCAAATGATTATCATTTCTGTCAGCTGAAGATTCTGGGATGCAGAATTGTGCTTAAAGAGGTGGGTTAATGCTCACCAGCTGGCTTCTGCAGCAGGCATATCTGAAGCCACTTTTTTTCACTTCACTTGCCTCGCAGTTGCTCCAGTGATGCCTTCATGCTGCAGCCAGTTCCTGTGTCACACGGTGAGGTGCTCAGAAGCCAGATGTGACAATGATGAGATGCAAAGTCGACTTAGTCTGGGCTGCTAAATCTCCAAGGATAATGCCAAGCTAGTGAAACTTCTAACTTTTAAATCAGAGTGATTATTCTGACTCTGTGTTATGTGTGGGTGAGTGTCATTTGCTGCATTCCAAAAGAGAGCAGAGGAAACTGCAGGAAGGGCTGGAATATGAGGCCTGTGTGTGTCGTCTACACAGGGGATTGGAGCCATTTCAGTAGTGGTGCTTCCTCTTGGAGACCTTGGGCATATGCACCCACTCCTAGTAGTGGGATTGAAGAATTACCATGTGCCAGGTGTAGTGCTCAAGGTTCTATGCATCTTATTTAAAGATAGCAGCAACTCTCCGTGGCAGGTGCTGTTAATTGCCTCACTTTACAGATTAAAAAAATGTATGTAACTTTGCCAAGGACACACCTAATTTGAACTGAGGTCTATCTGATTTTCGGTTCTCAGGGCTCAGTTGCTCAGCTGAGATCATCCAGGTTTGGGTAAGGCGAGATGGTTGTTGTTATGGGTTGAATTGTATCCCCCCCCGCAAATAGATATGTTAAAGCCCTAACCCCCAGTACCTCAGAATGTAAACTTCTTTGGAAATAGGGGCATTGCAGAGGTAATTAGCTCATTAAGATGAGGTCATACTGGAGTAGGGTGGACGACAAATCCAATACAAATGGTGTCCTTACAAGAAGATGGCCTCCTGAAGACAGACACAAGGAGAACGCTGTGTGAAGGTAGAAGATTGGAGTGATACATCATATAAGCCAAGGAAAGCCAAAAATTGCCCACAAACCACTAAGTTTCAGAGAGATCATGGCTCTGTCAACACCTGGATTTTAGACTTTGTGCCTTCAGAGCTGTGAGACAATACGTTTCTGTGGTTTTAAGCTCCCCAGTTTGTGGCACTTTGTGAGAGTCAACCTAGGAAACTCTTGGGTTAAGTGCTTATGTATGTGTGTACATGTGTGTGTATTATTGGTATATCTATTAAAGCAAGGCACACATAGTCCCTAAAGACTACTCCGCACAGAGCACAATGTCAAGAGTGATGAGACATTGAGATCTCTGAAGCTCGGGCTCTGTGCCTGGCCAGCATAAGGCTCATGATTTACTTCTCCTTTACTATTTGCCAGGCACTTCCCGGGTGAGGAGTTCACATCACAAACTGAGCTCCACCTCTGGAGTCAGATCTGATGCAGTGTGAGGCCCTCCCATATCTGCGCTTTGTGACCTTAGGGAAATGACTTACCCTGTCCTCTGACTCAGTCCCTTATCTGTAATATGGTCATATTATCTGTAAAGAGGTCATTGTGACCGTTGGTTAAACTAACAGGTTTTTAGCTCAGTGCTTTGCACACAGGGGTCTCGTAGATGGGATGTGTTATTATTACGTTATCTTTGTGCCTTGAATAATTGTACAAGGTGGGTACTGTTATCCCCACTTTATAAAAGGGTTAAGTGACTTCCCCAGGACTGTGGAGCCAGTAGTTGGCAGAAAGGAGTACCTACCAGTGTGCAGTTCTTCAAAATCTGGGGCTATGTCCCTTCCACTTCACAGCCTCCCTTCCCAAAACTAGAGAGCATGCAGCCTAGCCTGATAAATAAGAGGAGACAGGTACAAGGCAGTGTATAGGAAATGAGTCCAGTGGGTGTTTTGACCTCCTCGGAGAGTGTTCTCATCTTCTTGGAACACACAGAGGAGGCGCTGCCATGGAGAAAGTGGGATCTCACACCACTGGTCTCCTCTTCATCCTTTTCAGGAGTATCTGTCTCTCTGCCTTTTTTATGTTTCAATAACTTTGGAGAATACTGTGTCTTGAAAGAGAGGGCTACACCAAGCGTTCCTTGGTGTAAAAGAGGCAGAGGGTACACCAAAGGGAGGGTGAGTTAGAGGTGGCTATGTTCATTTCTTGCCCCATTAGGCTTATGAAATGGGGAGATCTGAGACTGGACATCAATATTTTTAAAAGCCTTGCTGGCTGGAAATGCCAAGAAGTTCTTTTTTTTTCCTTCTTGTTACTCTAGGGATGAAGCAAAAAACAGAGCCAAACATAACACTTTAAAGGAACTTTTGGTTATGAAAATGTAAAGCCAAAATCTAGCTTCAAAATGGAGAAATTCAAGACAATGTGGAACTAAATAGTTTGCCTATATAAAAATCTAAATATTTCTATCGTGGACCAAATGTCAAGGTGAAAAGGGAAGATGGCCACTTCACTACTAACTATTATGCATTAGGGTAGACACACATACTGAATAACTTGGGGGATGGGGTAGATAGAACCAATTAGCTGTCCCAGACTCAAAGAACACTGTCTGTGTTAGAGAAACACAAAAGCCATTTCAAATAAAATGCTCCTGAACTCAGCCTCAAACCACTTTCCTGATAAAATTACATAGCTTGTTCCATTTATATCTGTATAAACTTTTAACGTCCACACCATTCCAATAGTAGAAGATTAATCACAGAGCCTAATAGTGTAAATTAATGAGGGCAAATCTGAATTACTGATAGTACCAATGCCAGAAGTATTTAAAAAGAATGTAGCTTTATTGTATCTTGTTGAATTTGTAAATATAAAAGAGAAAGTTCTTTCAACAATATCACATGGCATAAAGTACTGACAATACTCCTCCATGTTAAATAATGCTTAGTACACATAAATGAATTGAAATTGTTGAAGGAATTCTCACATATCCTTGGCTACTAATTTTCGTCACAGGTGTGTGACCTTGAATATCCACAGAGGAATTATTTTGAACTTTTTCTCTATGAAGCTCTCAAGATTTGATCATACATTCATAGGATTAATAGGTTAGAGACTATTGGTGTTTTCGGATTTGTCTGAATAGGCTGTCTGGAAAGTCTCCATTGCTTTGGCCTTGGAAAACGTTCCTTGGTGTAAAAGAGGCAGAGAGCCAGTAGGTGGCAGTGTGTCCCCACCTGTGAGGGGAGCCTTCCTCTTCAAGAAAAGCCCCATGCAGGCTACAAATAAGTAACAGGAAAATGTTTCTTTGCTCTGTGAAGGGTGGAAATCCATCAACCATGTTCTTTTCTCCGCACAGCTGCAGAGGACTGGCGAAGCACCTACAACCAGAGTCCTTTGTTTTGCGGCGGGATGGGAAGGCTGGTGTCCTTGCAGTCTTACGGGGCCAATTTGGGGAAGCCCTGCCTGAGACTACTAGTCTGACGCCTGAGTCAGAGCCATTCCAGTCTGAAGTGTGTACTCTCCAGAGAAGCAGTATCTTCCAAGCTCTCTACGGGTAATGAAAAGTTTGACTGGGGAACACAAGGCTTCCCACAGTGCCGCCCATCTTTCTTCTTTCTTTAGATAAGACATCCCCTGGGTTTTGCTCAGCAATGTGAAGTCGTGAATCACTGAGCTGGAAAGGAACCGTAGAGTTCATGGCCAGTGCCCTTGTTTCACAGAGAAAGCAACTGAAACAAACCACCATTATTCACCCTGGACCACACCGCGGGTTATGCGGTCTTCCTCCCACTCAGGTACTCTTTTTCCCTTACATTTACCATGCTTTGGCAATAGGTGAAAAGGCAAAAGGAAATGACATCATGTGTTTTTGACTGTACTTGTTTCTTTTGTACACATGTAGTCCTTTAACCCCCAGAACAAACTGCTAGCTGATGTTACCCTCAATTTATAAATTCATCACCCGAAGCTCAGAGGGATTAAATGACTTGCCCAAGGTCATGAAGCTAGTAAGTGGTGGTTGATTTGTTTCTCCTACCTACAAAGAGAAGCTAGGATTTGTTTTTAGAAGCTGTTAAATGCTAAGCAGGGAGGAAAGCATGAGAAAGATTAGTAGAGGATCCATGGCCAAATTGACTCATCCTTTGTCTTTGCAAATACCACTCTGCTTTTCATGGAGTGCTTTCCCCAGTCCTCTTTTTATACTCGAATCCTCCCACTCTATGAACACTCCAACTCAAAGTGCTTAATCTTCTGAACAAATGTATTATTTATGGTTGGTTTCCCTCACCAAGCACATATCATTTATTGCTTTTAAGAGCTAGTTATCTCTTCATGAATAAAAAGTATTTTCTTCCAGCTTGACGATAGGTGTTTACTAAATATTTTGACGGACTAATGAATTAAATCTTTAAGTAGTTATTGGACTTTACAAAAATAGGACACATCCCTTAAGGGAACATTAATACTACTCTATTAGATTCATTTTTTTTTTTTTTTTTTTTTTTTTTTTTTAGTTCTGTGAGTTTGGAATTTCTTAAAACAGGGATCACTGCTGCCAGGTCTCTGGAAGCATTGAACTAGCAACTAGTGTACTGGTCTGGGTAGCCTTGACTACTGAGGGCGTACAGCCCCTTAGAAATGAAGCAACGATCAGTTTTCCAAGGCTCTAGTTGCTGTAATTTAAGCAATGTATTTTGTGCATAAGGTGAATTCTGGGATATCAAAGCCAGAGTAACTTAGATTGTGGAGGGAGCCATATGTGGTCTGAGATTAGACAGTTCAGTCACTTGTGGTGTGCCTTAGAGATAACTCCTCCTCCCGAAAAGGAATTCCATGTTGAATAGCAGTCATCATCCTGCCCCGTTGGAGCATTGTTTTGAGGAAGTGTGTTTGCTAGGTAAACAAAGAAAAATAGGCTATTTGGGCTCAATTTATTATGCTGAGTGACACTGAAAGGTTTTTTAGTTCCCAACCTGGGTTGATAGTAGAACCAAGGTGACCTTGCTGTTGGTGAGATCACACTTGTATGCTCTAACCACATTTCTGGGTATCCTGTTATAAATCTGCATCACTAATGGTAATCTTTCTCTTTCTCTCTCAAAATTCTGAGACTGAGTCACATAGCTAGATATTTTATTTCCTGAAACAACAAAATCAGAAAAGGTAGAATGGAGAAGAACAGATAAAAATAAATTTGATTCTTGCCTCTGTCATACATAAGATTTTTGAGATCATGTGTCATCTCAGATCTATTTTATCTGCCTGTGAGCAAAGTGAGAACAGTAACATTTGCTTCAGAAGGGATTGAATGAGATAATGTTCGTAAAGCGTCTAGAACAATACATACCATTTAACAGATGCTTAATATAAAACAATGCCAGTTTTATCAATCAGCGGGGAAAGGGACACTTGAAAATGCTTTTGCCATTGAGAACAGAGAAGGACAAAGACTTGTTAACTAATACAAGCCACTTGCTCACTTGATTGCTCATTCACTTACTCAATCACAGAAAATAGTGTACTGGACCTGAGCTAGATACAGCTAGTGAATAGTGATATGGTGATTTTTTTCTATTCTAAAATAAACTTTACCAAGGTATAATTTCATACAATAAAATAAACCTATTTGGAAATAATAAAGATTAGAGCCAAGATAAATAAAGAATAGAAAAATAATAGTGAAAATCAAGAGTTGGTTCTTTGAAAAGATCAACAAAATTGACAAGTATTTAGCTAGAATGACTAGAAAATGGAAGACTCAAGCAACTAAAATAAAAAAATGAAAGAAAGACAGTACTACCAATTTTATAGAAATAAAAGTCATTACACGAGAGTACTATGAACACCAAAAAATTAGATAAGCTAGATGAAATAGACAAATTTCGAGAAAAATACAACCTACTCAGACTGAATATGAAGACACAGAAAATCTGATTACACCTATGAGCAGTAAGTAGATGAAATCAGTAATCAGAAACCTCCCAACAAAGAAAAGCCCAGGGCCAAATGGCTTCACTGGTGAATTCTACCAAATATTTAAAGAAGAATTAACATCAGTCCTTCTCAAACTTTTCCCAAGAATTGAAGATGAGGGAACACTTTCTAACTTATTCTATTAGGCTATTAGTACTATGATACCAAAGCTAGACTAAGACACTACAAGTAAAGGAAACTACACACCACTATGTCTCATGAATACTGATGCAGAAATATCCAATAAAATACTAGCAAACTGAGTTCAATAGCATATTAAGAGGATTACACATCATGACCAAGCTGGATCTATTCTGAAATGCAAAGATGGTTCAACATACAAAAATCAGTGTAATATACTACACTAACAAAAAAAGGGGGAGGAACTATATGACTATTTCAAATGATTTTAAAAAGGCATTTGGTAAAATTCACTACCCTTTCATGACAAAAACTCTCAATAAACTAGGAATAGAATAAAAGTATCTCAACATAATAAAATAAAACCACATAAAAAAAACCTAATAGCTAACATCATACTCAACAGTAAAAGACTGAAAGCTTTTCTTCTAATATTAGAAACAGCACAATGATGCCAGCTTTTGATACCTCCATTCAATATGGTAAAAAAAAGTCCTAGCTGGAGCAATCAGAAAAGACAAAGAAGGAAAAGGCATAAAAACTGGAAAGGAAGAAGTAAAATTATCTCTGTTCACAGATGATATGATCTTGCATGTATAAAGCCTAAATATTTCCATAAAAACTGTTAGAAATAATAAAGAAATAAATGAATTCAGCAATGTTACATGATGCAAAATCAACACACAAAAAAACAGTTGTTACTATACATTAACAATGAACAATCCAAAGTAAGAAAACAATTAATTAAGAAAACAATTCTACTTATAATAGCACCAAAAAGAATAAATTTTTAAAAAGAAAAAAATACTCAGGGATAAACCTAACTAAAAAGGAAAAAAGACTTGTACACTAAAAACTAAAAACCTTGCTGAAAGCAACTAAAGAAGACACCAATAAATGAAAAGAGATTCTGTGTTCATTGATTGGAAAAAGTAATAAAACAATCTCTAGTAGAGAATTTTAGCCAAGGTAGTCATTAACAGCTTATGTAACCTCTGTCTTGCTTTGGCCCCCAGGCTTCACTTTTCTTTCCTTCAATTCTGTGGCCTCCACTCTTTACAAAATTTACTTGGGTAGTGGTCATTCCTATATGCATCTTATGAAAACACTTATCCTTAGTATCATTCTTCTGTTCTCCATTATCTCTGTTATCTTCAACTTACTCCTCTGCCATTTATGTGAGCATCTGAGACTACCTATTTGGTCTCATTTAAAGAAAAAATGTTTAGGATGAGTATTTTTTCTGTCCAATGCTGAATAAAGAGTACCAGAAACCCCATATGATCATGTGGGTGAGACATAGGAAGTTCAGTGAGCCAAGAGATAAAAGAGCAAATAGTGACTGATGTAATAACAGATATAGTCGTTTTGGCAGCAAGAGAATTGCTGTGGATGGTAGGGGGAGAGGGCCATTCAGCAGCCATGTGGTATTATGGCCATGGAGAAAGAACAACACTAGCAAATGCAGAAGGAATACTTGAGAACCCAAGAAGCAAGCACACTCATAGACCAGATGGATCAGAGTAGTAATTTCTGTAAGTTATGGTGGAACACCTGATCATTTGATCAAGAATTCATACTGCCCTCTCTTGCCACCTCTTTCCAACCTTCGTACTGGAAGTATTAGCTAATTTAATAATAAAAGAAGAGAAAATAAATGGTATACTGATTGGGAAGCAAGAAATGAAACTCTTTGTTCTCAGATGACATGATGGTCAATGTAGAAAATTCAAAAGAACCAACCAAAAAAATCTTGGAGCTAATGAGTAATTATAGTAAAGTATGAGATACAAGGTAAATATACAAAAAAAAAATCACTTTCCAAATAACAGCAATGAACAAATGGAATTTGAAATTGAACACATGATACCATTTACATTAGCATCCCCAAAATGAAATATTTAGGCATAAACCTAACAAGATATAAATGCTATTTGAGGAAAATTATAAAACTCTGATGAATGAACTCAAATAAGAACTAAATAAATGGAGAGCTATTCCATATTCATGGGTAAGAATACTCAATATTGTTGAGATATCAGTTTTTCAAAACTTGATCTGTAAATTAATTGTAATCGCAAGCAAAATCCCAGCAATTCATTTTATGGCTATTGACAAATTGATTACAAAGTTTAGATGGAGAGACAAAAGACCCAGAATAGCACACACAGTATTGAAGGAGAAGAACAAAGTTGGAGGACTGACCTATCCAGCTTTAAGACTCACTATAAAGCTACAGTATTCAAGAAAGTGTGGTATTAGTCAAAGAATAGACAGATCAATGGATTAGAATAGAGAACCCAGAAATAGACCCATATATATGTCACCTGATTTTTGACAAAGGAACAAAGGCAATGAAGCAAAGACAGTCTTTTCAAAATATCATGCTCAAACAATTCGACATCCACGTGCCAAAAAAAAAAAAAATCTAAACACAGACTTTACATCCTTCACAAAAATTCAAAGATTAACTCAAAATGGATCACAGACCTAAATGTAAAACACAAAACTATAAAACTCCTAGAAGATAACACTGAAGAAAATTTACATAACCTTGGGTTCATGATGACTTTTTAGATATGACACCAAAGACATGATCCATGAGAGAAATAATTGATAAACTGGGCTTCATTAACTTACAACCATCTACTCTCTGTGAATAACAATGTCATGAGAATGAAAAGACAAGCCACAGTCTGGGAGAAATATTTGCAAAAAACACATCTGATATAGAACTGTTATCCAAAATATACAAGCAACACTTAAAATTCAACAATTAAAAAAAAATTTAAAAAATGAGCCAAAGACCTTAACATACACCTCACCAAAGGAGATATACATATGTGGCAAATAAGCATGTGAAGAGATGCTTGACATTATATGACATCAGGGAAATAAAAAATTAAAACAACAATAAGATATCACTATACATCTATTAGAGTGGCCAAAATCCATAATACTGACTACTCTAAATGATGGTAAGGAAGGGGGCAACAGGAACTCTCATTCATTGCTGGTAAGAATGAGAAATAGAGCAGCCACTTTGGAGGACAATTTGATGATTACTTATAAAATGAAACAAACCCTTACCATATGATCCAGCAATTGTGCTCCTTGGTATTTACCCAAAGGACTAGAAAACTTAAGTCCACACAAAAGTCTATACATGGGTGTTTATAGAAACCTTATTTATAATTGTCAAAATTTGGAAGCAACTAAGATATTCTTTAGTAGGTGAATGGATGAGTTCACCATGGTACATCTAGACAATGGAAAATTATTCTACAGTGAAAAGAAATGATCTATCAAGTCCTAAAAAGACATGGAAGAACCTTAAATGCATATTACTAAGTGAAAGAAGCCAATCAGAAAAGACCACACACTGTATGAGTACATCTATATGACATTCTGAAAAAGGCAAAACTATGCAAACAGTAAAAGATAAGTGGTTGCTAGAGGTTATCAGAGAGGAGATGAATTGTCAGAGGACAGAGGATTTTTCGAACAGTGAAAATACTCTGTTATGAGATCTTAATGATGGATACATGTCATGCATTTGTCCTAACTCATAGAATGCACAATCCCAAAAGTAAACCGTAATGTAAACTGTGGACTTCGGGGGTTTCTGATGTGCCAATGTAGGTTTGTTGATGGTAACAAATATACTTATCTGGTGGAGGATGTTGATAATGTGGCTGTGCATGTGTGGGGGCAGAGAGTACATGGGAGACCTCTATACTTTGCCTTCAATTTTGCTGTAAATGTAAAAATGCTCTAAAAATAAACTCTTAATTTAATAAAAAGAACTTAGTGTTTGGTGAAAGGGACTAATTCAGAATTGGAAGGGATGTGATAAATGTGTCTGCATGGCAGTGCTGAAGTCATAGACCATGCAGAGAAATGGTGAACTGGTATAGATGATAAGGGATGGAGCATTCTCCAGTGCCTTGTTCTACATCCAGTACTAAGGATATAGGACTGTGGGTCTCAACTTAACCCAGGTCAGGACAAGGGGATGCATCAAGACAGGGAGTTTGGTACTATTTACAATCCGAATAGAGTACCAATAACATATTGCAAGAAAAGACTAATGAAAAGGATGGCAGCGGACCCTCTTTTAAAAACCACATACTCCTTGGCAGGTTAGTTTTCTATCTATACTACTGCTACTGCATGCTATTTTATCCAGATATAACCTCTACATATTCCGTCAGGAGGCATTTCTCACTCCAGATAAAAATACTAACCTTCTTAGTCTTAAAATTATCTTTCTTTCAGAGTTATTTTTGACTCTAAGCAAACAAAAGTATCTAACCAGTGGTTTTGAGAGCTTGTGCAGCCTTGGAAGGCTTTGTAGCTGTGTGTGAATTCACTGTTGAAATAAATTCCAAATGACTGTCTCTGATTACCTCGATTACATCACTAGTCCTGGTGTCACTTTGGGACTCAGTGACAACATTTCTCTTTGCAAAAGAGGATCCCTGGCAGTTGGGCTAGTAATAAGTTCAAGGTCTGAAATAGAGTTCACTCTCTGAAGTTGAAAACTGAAGAAAGAAATTCTGCGACTTGGCCAACGATCCAGGGTACATCAGTGTTTGATCTGTACAAGAACCAAATCCTTCAGACTCCCAAAGTCTTTACTTATATGGATCTGCTTCTGCAAGAGGTGGCTTGTAAGCCAAATTCATGATTTAACATACAATTTTCTTTGAGAAAGATTTAAATATGTTTGGCCAGGTGCGTGGATTAAAAACTCAGTAGTCAGTTTATTAAGATAAGCCGGGGATATTTCAGAGGCATAACAAACCTTTCAAGGTCAAGAGTGATTTTGGTTTTGAATATGAAAGTCATTTTGGCTATCTTGCCATTGAATTAGTTGTGAATCCCAAGCTTACATTTTGTGGCTGTTATTCAACAGACGTATTCCTGCTGCAGAGTCCAGCTCTTGGGCGAGCACAGCTGCAGGAGAGCCTGGATGATGCAGTGCTCTCTGATAAGGACCTTGACCCAGCTTTCCCCACAATGGCTGTGGCTCATCTTCTCCTTGCCACGGTGTCAGTTTTCATTACCTTGACATTTCTCACACTTTGATGTGTGATATGAAATGGTAGCATTTGGCAATAGATTGGGAAATGAGGCTTCACAGGGACATTGAGCCCTTGACAAAGGAAAAGTGTGGAGAATGGATGTGACAAGGTTATTCAGTTTGCTTTCTTAAAGGCGTTTCAGCTCAGCTGTACATGATGATGCTACCAGTTTCTATTTCAGCTTGTTTATTATGGAGGTAGCTATGTATCCCTTTGTGAATTTGTCATAGATGCTTTTGTCATCATGTCTAGCATGGGGAAGTACTGCCTGGTGGGGAAAGCAAAATAACCAGTCACCTAGGAAAGCTTCATGAACAACATTCATTTCCATTTCAATTGCTGAGACTTCAGAATCATAATGGTGACCTTTTATTTCCATATTGCTATTGCTGCCTCTCTTTTCACAGGTTTTATTTTGTTATTGTTCAGTGAGAGTCTTTATACCATGACTGAATTTAAAAACTCCCTTAGTCTTTCTTTTGTTTATAGTAAAATAACAACAGCAATAAAATAACCAGACCATACTGCCTTTTTTTTTTTTTTTTAAGATACTGTAATAAGAACATGGGCCTGGAACACAGAGGGTTGAGCCAGAAATTCAACACAAACTTCCAAAAGGGCATATAAACCTAGGCATGATCTGTGATAAGATTGCCATCTAATGGGACCCAGTCTGCTGGCTGGGTTTTAGTGGTAGGCTGTTTTAGGCAGGTGGGCAATGTCAGCACAATTCCAAATAATGGATCTGTTTGGTATCAGGGTTCTGTTCTGCCAGTGACTGGAGGAACAGTGTGGGTGTGTGGGTGTTTGCCTGAAGTCTGGCTTCTGTCCCTGTGTTAGTGTTCTATCACTGCATAATAAATTACCACAAATTTAGGGACTTTAAACGTAAATTTATTAAATCTTAGTTTCTATGGGTCAGGAGTTTTGGGCACAAGTTAGCTGGGTGTTTTGCTCAGGACTTCATCAGGCTGAAATCAAGCTGTCGTCCAGAGCTGTCATCACATTTGAGGTTTTTAGCTATTTCAAACTCACATGTTTGTTGGCAAAATTCAGTTCCTTCTGTTGTAGGACTGAGACATTCAGTTCCTAGAGGCCATGCCTCTTCAAAGGCAGTTCACAATATGGCAGTTTTGCTTCTTCCTCCAGGCCAGCAGGCATCAGCATCTCTGATGCTTTGTTCTCTTTTAAAGGCCTCACCTAACTTGGTCAGGCCATTCAGAATAACCTCCTTGATTAACTCAAATCCAACTAAGGCCTTAATTACATCTTCAAAGTCTCTCCACCTTTGCCATGTTCTATTGGTCAGAAGCAAATTACAGGTTCTAACAAGCAACCAAGATTGTAACACCATGGGACAAAGATCTGGGGCCATTGTCGCCCTCCTAATTGCCAAGTCCAGCAGCCTTTTCTGAGTTCTCACACTCTCTGTGGCACAAAGCACTGCTAACCACTCTTTTGATCCTTCTTAGGGTTTTCTGATATTGCTCTCTCTCAGTTTTCCTACCAGAGAGCCAAAGTAGGATCAAAGGAAGCATACAACATTTGTAGTCAAACAGAACCACGTCTCAGTCCTAGCTCTGGCTCTTATCAAGACTAATTCATAAGTACCTTGTGTCTGCTGCTTGCGTGGTGTGGATGGAAACTGGAAAATGCAAAGGAACTCTTCCTCCATTACTTCCCCTTTTCAGTCTCCCTTCAGTAGCTTCCATTAGCAGACCCTAAGCAGAAGCCAGTAGTTTCTAGCAAGATAATTTGAGAAATACAGATTGCAGGCTCCAGCCTCAGCATCCCAGAGCAACATAGAAGCTGGTCTCAAAGCTGAGAGTCAATAGGTAAATAATGGGCAAGTAGGTAAATAGGTAAATAACATACTCAATGTAAATACCCATTGTGAACCACAGTAACACAGTTGAGCAAATATACCTGAGTCCTTTGTTAACTCTAATCCAGGATAATAAACATTCCCTTGGGGGTATAACTCAGCTTCCTGTCACAAACATTGAATGTTCTTTTGCCTGAAGTATCTTTCTCTACTCCGAAGACCTGTTTGGCTAGTTAACAGTGGCTTTCCACTTTACATCTGCATTAGTTCATCACACAGACTAGGGTTTCCTGAATTCCCCCTTAGAGAGTTTCATCCCGTGAACTTTTTCAGAATTATTTCAATCCTTTACTGAACTCTGTTTCTGAAAATTCTACCTTTCAGGACTCCACAGTGCTTTTGCCTTCTCTTCCACCTGAATCACAGCAGGCATAATGGTAGGGATTTTGGTAGAAGCAGAATCAGTTCTGACACCTCTGCCATAGGAGAGACTGCTCATGACTCTGCTCCCTCCCCGCAGAGCCAAATAATAGTCTGACCCACTTCAACCCTTCAGCTGGCAAGCCTGAAAAAGACGAGCCTCTTAAGGGTTAATCCACTCAGACATGAATCTGCTCCTTTTCATTGTGCCTTTTATTACTTTGGGTTATTGTAAAGGTGCAGAGATTAATTAGCAGATTTAAAACCTTGGAAGCTTCATTACATAATTTTAGTCATCAGGAAACATTGGGAAAACTTAAAAACTGAAGGCACTAAATCATTTTAATTGGAAATTTAACTGGGTGTCTTTATAGAATATTTTGTTGCTTGTCTTCTGAACAGACAGCTGCCTTAATGTGTCCTCAGACACTGGAGTTCATAGCTGGGATGCTCCTTGGGAGATCTTGTTTTTGTCTTGGTTTGAGAAAGTGGGATTTGCCTGTAGCAACTGGCATCATTAACTACAGGCAGGCCCTGCTTTAAGAAATCCCATCACATGAAAGCCAGAATGTTGTGTTACAACAAGAATCTACTTTTTAACGACAAAAAAAGAGATTCTAAAATAGTTCATGTCTTTCTGTTTCCACAGACTAACTTAATTGGTAAGGACTTGTTTTTCTCTCAGTTATTCCAGGGACATGCTCACTGGGCTCTGATAAATCCTGCCACACCTGGGTAATGCCATCCTCTCGGGACTATGGCTTATGAGAAGAACAAAAGTTCCAGTTGGAGATTGAATTTTCTCACAGCTGCGTGGGCACACTGCCCTCTGGTCAGTACCAGGCTGACCTTCTCCCCCTCAACTCATCTTGCTCTGCACTTTATCAAAGGTACAGTAGGGAAAGGATAGCCTCTGAGGTTCCACTACTTGTTCAGAAAGAGACAATGCAGGTCTCTTTACAAGAAACAAGTGAAAGCAGAAAGAGAAGTAAAGTATTTTATAAACAAAATTTAAAAAGTAAATAGCTATCCAAAAAAGTAGCACAGACTCAATGATTGTTGTGTTTCCTTTGATATTTATACTTTCCCGAAAGTGCATTGGACTGAGGTAACCAAATCCTCCTGAATCCCTTGAGGAGTGACAAACAGGCCTCTGAGGGTTGGGTTGGCCACTTAGAGGTATCCTGAGACATCCCCTCCCTCCCCTAATTACCATCACCCCAGACTCATGATGTTTCATGTAAGTTCCTAACAGTTAGAGGGGAGGGGCTGTCCAAGTCTCCACAGTGTCCTGTACCTATTGTTCTGAATTGCTCTGTCTGCATATGTTTTTTTCCTGCTGTCTGTCCCCAAGATTTCCTGTGTAGACTCTGTGGAGAGGCCATGGGATCAGGGCACACACAACCAGAATGAAAGCCCAAGTGCTATCTTTAGCTTGTGTCTCTGCAGCTCCCTCCCCATTTCTCAGCAGTTCTGGGCTTGGTTTTCTTTCCATTTCAATCTCTGAGTCTGTGTGCGGGTGTATGTGCTTTTGAGCTTCTGTTTGTCTCTATTAATACATGGTTTAATCATATGGAATGATTCACTTTACTTTTTTTTTTAATAATAGACACTCAGAGTCAAATATAGACCTTGGAGTTGCACTTCATTGTTTTATTTTATGTATGGACTGTTTTATTCCTAAGAAAATCATTTGAAATATATTCTTTGAGGAAAAGTCATATTAGTTTTTTAAAAAAGAACTATGGTTGTAATAACACAGATAGTAATTTCCAAGTGAGGAGCACTCCCTCTGTGTACAAGTTTTTCTATCATGTCCCTTACATTAATTATTTTCAATGCCAAAAATATTTCTTATTCCTTTTGAAAGTTTGAAAGCCACATAAAGGTATTTAAGACACCAATGTTCTGAGAAAACCACTAACCACTAATTATGAGTTCCTATATTTTTAGCCATTCTTCCTCAGTTCCTTCCGTGATATCACTCCCAACCCTTTTCTCCTTGGGATTGTGCTTGGATCCAGAAGTGAGTTTGAGTTTGTATGTAATTTAGGTGTTTGTCATTAATCTGCACCAGCATCCACTGAAATCTTCTTATTCCCATCTTGTCTTCAGATGTGTTTTCAGTGACACACAGGCCATTGCTGTCTTCTCTTGAATCCCAATCCTAAAGCAGCTTCCATTTTGCCACAATCTGTGTCACCTACAGACATGGGAAGTAACTAGCTGTCCGCCATGATATTTTGGGGGCAGATGGAGGTGTTCACTCTGAGGCTTTCTCAGGCTTGTCTGCTGGTCACCCAATGTAAACATTTCTTCCAATCCAATCTCTTAGAACAGCATCTATGTCTTATTTTTACTATCACTCTTCAACATCTTTGCCTTCAAATAAGACTTATCTCTTCTTAAACATTACCTTTTTTATTTAGAGGAGTCCATGTCTTCTCATATCTCCTTAGGATGAAGAGATTTTCTCCTAATTTTACTTAATTATAAAAAATTCAAACATATGGAAAATTGAAAGTGTACAGCAAATGCACATACAACTAACACATAGATTCCACAATTGTTAGTATTTTGCTATACATGTTTTATCTCATGTCTATCAATCTATTTATTCATCTACCCATCTATCAATTTGTCTTTTTCTGAATGCATTTAACATGGGTTGCAGACATCACTACCCTTGTGGTAGCCAGCCTCTGAGATGATCCTCACATCTTGATGTTTTCACCCTTGTGTAGTCCTGCCTACACTGTATCAAGGTTACTCTGTGTGACTGGTTGAATTGAATACACCAGAAGTAATCGTGTGTGACTTCTAAGGCTAGATCACAAAAGGCACCAAGTCTTCCTCTTTGCAATCTGTCTTGGACTGTTCACTCTAGGGTAAGCCAGCTATCATGTCATGAGCGGCCCTATAGAGAGACCTGCATGATGAGGATCTGAGGCCTCCTGCCAACAGCCATGTGAGTGAGCTCATAATAGAATTCTCCAATATCTTTCTAGCTTTCAGGTGACTACAGCTTCTTCTACTATTTTGATTGCAGGTTCCTAAGAGATCCAGAGCCAGAACAACCTGACTAAGTAACTCTCAAATTATTCACCTATAAAAATTGTAATATAATAAGTATTTGTTCTGCCTATGTTTTCCTCAAAGAGTTTGATATTTTCTGGACTTACATTTAGGTCTTTAATCTATTTTGAGCTTATTTTTGTGTATGGTGTTAGGGAGTGTTCTAATCTCATACTTTTACATGTACCTGTCCAGTTTTCCCAGCACCACTTATTGAAGAGGCTGTCCTTTCTCCACTGTACATTCCTGCCTCCTTTATCAAACATAAGTTGACCATATGTGCATGAGTTTATCTTTGGGCTTTCTATCCTGTTCCATTGATCTATATTTCTGTTTTTGTGCCAGTACCATACTGTCTTGATTACTGTAGCTTTGTAGTATAGTCTGAAGTCACAGAGCCCAATTTCTTCAGCTCCGTTTTTCGTTCTCAAGATTGCTTTGGCTATTCAGGGTCTTTTATGTTTCCATACAAATTGTGAAAATTTTTTTCTAGTTCTGTAAAAAATACCAGTGGTAGTTTGACAGGGATTGCATTGAATCTGTAGATTGCTTTGGGGACTAGAGTAGTTTTCACAGTGTTGATTCTTCCAATCCAAGAACATGGTATATCTCTCCATGAGAGCAAGATCCTTTTTGACCCACCTGCTAGAGAAATGGAAATAAAAACAAAAATAAACAAATGGCACCTAATGAAACTTAAAAGCTTTTGCACTGCAAAGGAAACCATAAACAAGACCAAAAGACAACCCTCAGAATGGGAGAAAATATTTGCAAATGAAGCAACTGACAAAGGGTTAATCTCCAAAATTTACAAGCAGCACATGCAGCTCAATATCAAAAAAACAAACAACCCAATCCAAAAATGGGCAGAAGACCTAAATAGACATTTCTCCAAAGAAGACATACAGATTGCCAACAAACGCATGAAAGAATGCTCAACATCTTTAATCATTAGAGAAATGCAAGTCAAAACTACAATGAGATATCATCTCACACCAGTCAGAATGGCTATCATCAAAAAATCTAGAAACAATAAATGCTGGAGAGGGTGTGGAGAAAAGGGAACACCCTTGCACTGCTGGTGGGAATGTGAATTGGTACAGCCACTATGGAGAACAGTATGGAGGTTCCTTAGAAAACTACAAATAGAACTACCATATGACCCAGCAATCCCACTACTGGGCATATACCCTGAGAAAATCATAATTCAAAAACAGTCATGTACCAAAATATTCATTGCAGCTCTATTTAAAATAGCCCAGAGATGGAAGCAACCTAAGTGTCCATCACTGGATGAATGGATAAAGAAGATGTGGCATATATATACAATGGAATATTACTTAGCCATAAAAAGAAACAAAATTGAGTTATTTCTAGTGAGGTGGATGGACTTAGAGTCTGTCATACAGAGTGAAGTAAGTCAGAAAGAGAAAGACAAATACCAAATGCTAACACATATATATGGAATTTAAGAAAAAAGAAATGTCATGAAGAACCTAGGGGTAAGACGGGAATAAAGACACAGACCTACTAGAGAATGGACTTGAGGATATGGAGAGGGGGAAGGGTAAGCTGTGGCAAAGTGAGAGAGTGGCATGGACATATATACACTACCAAATGTAAAATAGATAGCTAGTGGGAAGCAGCCACATAGCACAGGAAGATCAGCTCAGTGCTTTGTGACCACCTAGAGGGGTGGGATAGGGAGGGTGGGAGGGAGGGAGATGCAAGAGGGAAGAGATATGAGAACATATATATGTATAACTGATTCACTTTGTTATAAAGCAGAAACTAACACACCATTGTAAAGCAATTATACTCCAATAATGATGTAAAAAAAAATTTAAAAATAAATATTTGTTGTTTTAAGGCACCACATTTTATGATAATTTTTACAGAGCAATAGATATCTAATTCAGTACTTTATCCTTAAACACTTCAACATGCATAGAACTAATTAGAAAATTAAATAGAATTTAACATTTCTTTCCTTTTTTGTGTGAGGCTAACCTTACATCTAATGAAATGTGAAAATCTTAAGTAAGCCATTCATTGAGTTTTGTCTAATACATATATTGAGTAACACAAATCCCTATCTATCATCATCCTAAAAAGTTTTCTCATAACACCGTTTACTCAATTTCTACCTCATCCCAGAGACACCTTTATTCTGATCCCAGATTAGTTTTGTCTGTTAGAAAAATTAGTACAAATTGAACCATACAGCATGTACTGTTTTTGTAAGGCTTCTTTCATTCAGTGTACTGTTTGTGATATTCATTCACCATTTATTTTCATTAGCAGTTTGTTCCTTTTTGTTGCTGAGTAGTTTCCCACACTATGACTGCAATTAGTCTATTAACCTATTGATAGATGTTTGGGTTGTTTCCAATTTTTGGCCACTATGAGCAAAACTGCCACAAACAATCCAGTGCAAGTCTTTTTGAAGAAACATGTTCTTGTTTCTCTGGATTAAAGATGTAGGAGTGGAAGTGCTGAGTCATATGGCACTTTTATGTTTAAAATGACAAGAACCTGCCAGATCTTTGTCAAAGTGGCTGTACAATTTTACACTCCCTTAATAATGGATGAGAGTTCTAATTGTGCCACATTCTTATCAACAGTTGGTATTGTCAGTCTTTAATTTTAGTAGGTAGTGTATCTCACTGCAGTGTTTTTCTTCTCTTTCCTGTATCAAACTTATTCAGAGGTAGTATTTTCTTTTTTGGCTGTAAGATAAGGTTTCATTTCTCTGATTCACACTGTTTTAAAATTATTTACCTGTGGGTTTATTGTCACATTTTCATTTATTTTTAAGCTTTTCACATGCTCATCTTGAATTTAGAAGTGATTTTTTCAGTTCTTAATTTTGCTCATTTTCAATGTGGGAGGCTTTCTTCAAATGGCTTCAGACAAAATCTCAGAAAGTGAGCATGTATTTATAAACAAGTCCCTCTAGATCACTTCCTTTTCCTTGGACAGAAAGCCAAGTTGCTGAGTTATACAGGTAAACACCTGATATCTCCAAGAATATGCATGTATGCATGTAGTATCCTCTTTAGAGATATAGCTCAGAGGTAGATGTGCACAGCCTTTAGCTCAAGTTCCGTGGTTTTGAAGAAACATATTTGGCATGCTCATGACTGATGGAAGGATACTTTCTTTGCTTTTCTCTTTCCCTCACTTTTATTAAAATGAGTTTTGGAAATCTACGGAACCCAGTGTGTACAACCACCACAATGCTTCCTGTTTCTGTTCTTTCCTCCAGTTGACATTACTCAGATGACAATTTTCTGTACTATCTTTCCATCCTCCTTCTGGATGTTTTCTATGAGGATTTGCTCTTCCTTTTATCTTAAATTTGGTATATATTCATATTTCTCCCAGTTTTTGATATTGTTTTTTTTTTTTTCTGAGCCTTCCCTGGTACGGTGATGAGGAACTGAGAGGAGCTCCTAAATAGAGGTATCCCATTGTCCTTTACTTCCTTTTGAGCACCTCTAAATTGTATGGATCTTGGTGGTAATGGCGATGTCTTATTCCTATTTTTATTACCCAGATTTCCTAATACATGGAAGGCTATAAAATATGTTATATTTGGTTGTATTGAAACAAATATCATTATCTAAATTTTATGGACAATGAAATATCTTTTGAAAGTCATGTATAGCTGATTCTTCACCCATCACCTTCCCCAGACTCACCAGCATTGCCATCGTGACAAGTGTGGGGCTGGAGGGAAGCCACAGCCCTCCAGACCTCAACTGACATGTTTCCTGCAGCTTGGTGGTCCAGTCTCCTGCAAGCTGTAGCATGTGATTCCAAACTCTGAACTTGGTTATTATATAGAACCTATAGTTCATAGAAACAATGTGGGCAGAGAGTGGGAATGGGATGTATGTGAGAATGCGGACAGGAGTGCAGGTGGAAGGGAAGCTCAGATATTAGACAGGGACAGTTATAAACAGGGAAAACATAGGCACCAGATTCTGCAGGGAAGAATTTGAGCTCATTTCTGGCAATAGTTGATGTTGCCCTGTAGTTATCAACCATAGTGGTTTGTTCATTTTTCCTGGGGGAACTTTAAATAAAATTCTGATGCCTGGACCCAGGGCTATAGGTATTATGCTGCATCTTTGCATGATTAGAAAAAGGTGTGACTTCTGAGAAGATGCATCCCTGGGCCCTTATGACTTGGCCATCAGTCACACCTTTGGGTGAATTAGAAAAAAAGAATTCCTTCTTCTGGGCAAACTTAGCCTATTCCAAAAGCCCAGGCTGGACTTTAGACTCCATTTGTATCCATTCCTGGGCATGCTTGTCCAGTGAACAACCTATACAACTCTCTGTGGAGGCCCTGTCCATACCAGATACAGTTATATCTCTGGGGGTGGCTTCTGGGAAGCTGTAGTTAAAAAAACTCCCCAAGTGATACTGAAGGAACGGAAGATAAAAAGCTTTGAAATAGACACCAGGCAAAGGAAACTGCAGTACCTCATTCATTCTCCATTTATTCATTTAACAGCTATTTATTGAGTATTTAATCTATTTATTTTTGAGAACCACATGAAGTTGGTACACTTTTCTGCAGTGGTGGGACTTCTTTTGAAGGTGTACGTACAGATGAGCATCTCTACTCACTTCGTAGGCACAGAGGTGGTGCTGAACCATCTCTGAGAAATAAAGTAACTTCTCCTTACACACTGAGCCCTGCAATACCGTTCTCTAGTGAACACTACCCAAATTCTGCCTCTGCAGGGTGTTTCCTTTCAAGGTCACCCTGAAGCAGTAGCTACTAAGAGACTGACAGAATGAAGAATGTAGGTCCAGAGAAAAGTATTCTATCCCCTGCCTCTGTCCAGCTTTAAGAAGTCAGTAAGGAAATTGCTTGACTATCAGCAAAAGGATTAAACTTCACAGTGACAGACTTACAGAGACAGAGAGAGAAAGAGTAATTCTTTGGGTCTTAGAGCTCCTTGGAGAGTTTGTGCCATTCTAAAATGGGTGCCAGCATTCCGGGGAGTGGATATTTTATTTCATTTTCTTACAGAAAAAATCCCGCATTACCACTTCAGTAAATTGCTTGTATTATAGTGTGAATAAATACCAAATTAAAGAGTAACAAGTGTTGAATCATTTTATGATGATACAAGTAATATCATTTCATAAAAATCAGCTGTACTTCCATAATCTGGAGAGAGCCTCTGTCTACACTATGATAAATTTTCTTTAATAATTGGCATATTAGATGATACATGAATTTTTTACTCTTTTTTATTTAAACTATATTATGAGTGTTCTAGTTCCTTAACTGGGCTTTGAGAACATGATTTTAATCTGCTGAATGATACAACATTGTTAATATACATATTGCCAAGTTACTACCCGCAAATTTTAAATTATCCCTATCAGCAGCATAGCCTTTTTCCACTGCTTTCACTACTTGGGGAAATTTTTTTTTAAGCTTTACAGATTTTGAGGTGGTAATGTACTTTTTTATTTATAATTTTGATATTTTTTTTACTAGTACAAGAAATATTCTTCATATGTTTATTAAGTATTTTTGATCCTTCTATGCATTTTTGAAAACACACATTGCCTGCTTTTTTTATACTGAGTTTCTGATAATTTTATTACTGATTTATAAGAGCTTTTATTATAGAAATTATTTTTTCCTTTCATATATTGTAATATTTTCCAGTCTATCTTTTAATTTTATTTATGTGTTCTTCCAAGTCGAAGAAACATTATTTGTTTTCAAATCTATTTTTTATTTTTTTACATCTTTACTGGAGTATAATTGCTTTACAATGGTGTGTTAGTTTCTGCTTTATAACAAAGTGAATCAGTTATACATATACATATGTTCCCATATTTCTTCCCTCTTGCCTCTCCCTCCCTCCCACCTTCCCTATCCCATCCCTCCAGTCAGTCACAAAGCACTGAGCTGATCTTCCTGTGCTATGTGGCTGCTTCCCACTAGCTATCTACCTTACATTTGGTAGTGTATATATGTCCATGCCTCTCTCTCGCTTTGTCACAACTTACCCTTCCCCCTCTCCATATCCTCAAGTCCATTCTCTAGTAGGTCTGTGTCTTTATTCCTGTCTTACCCCTAGGTTCTTCATGACATTTTTTTTTCTTAAATTCCATATATATGTGTTAGCATATGGTATTTGTCTTTCTCTTTCTGACTTACTTTGCTCTGTATGACAGACTCTAGGTATATCCACCTTATTACAAATAGCTCAATTTCATTTCTTTTTATGGCTGAGTAATATTCCATTGTATATATGTGCCACTTCTTCTTTATGCATTCATCTGATGATGGACACTTAGGTTGTTTCCATCTCCGGGCTATTGTAAATAGAGCTGCAATGAACATTTTGGTACATGACTCTTTTTGAATTATGATTTTCTCAGGGTATATGCCCAGTAGTGGGATTGCTGAGTCATATTGTAGTTCTATTTGTAGTTTTCTAAGGAACCTCCATACTGTTCTCCATAGTGGCTGTACCAGTTCACATTCCCACCAGCAGTGTAAGAGTCTATTAAGTTTTTCCTCTATTATTTGCATGTTTTGAGTTTATAGTTAGAGATTTATTCCCCATTATAATAACTGATATTCATCTGAATTTTTTACTGGTTTCCTTATATTTTACTTTGTATTTTTTTAAATATTTTAATTTTATTGGAGTAGCATTGATTTACAATGTTGTGTTAGTTTCAGGTGTACAACAAAGGGACTCAGTTATACATATACATACAATCATTCTTTTTTGGATTATTTTCTCATAAAGGTTATCACAGAATATTGGGTAGATTTCCCTGTACTATACAGTAGGTCCTTGTTGGTTATCTATCTTATATATAATAGTGTGCATATTCATCCCAATTAAATTTTAACTACATAATTCATTCCGGTATTTATTTTGGTTAGTGGTATGAGGTAGGGCACTAGTAGTTTTATTATTGTTAACTCTTCACTTAAGTGCCATTTAAGTTCACTTATTTATAACATTATCTTTGTCCTGCATTAAATTATTGCCTAACTAGGGACTGTTTCTGGGTTTTCTGTCCTATTTGATTGATCTTTATAGTCTTATTTCAGACTTTAATGTTTAAGGGGTAAACTCTCTTATTTCTCTTTTCCTTTTCAATATTTCTTTGTATATCATTTTTTTCAAATATATTTTAGGATAATTTTGATAAATCTTCCTCCAGCACCACCCTATAACTTAGTGGCATTTTGATCTATGGAGAAATTATGTTCCTCTAACATTGACCCTCACTGTTCTAGAATATTAAAAATGTAAAGTTTTCAAGTTGATTTCATGGTATTAACATGAACATAAGTAGCAAGAGGTTACAACCCAATTGTACTTCTAAATGGAGATCTAAGATTTTTTTATAGAAAAAAATGAAAATTGATTATATAGAACTTCTGCTTCAGGATTTAGAATAACAAGGGCTTCATTTTCCCTCTTGTCTGATACAAGTAAAACAGTGGACAAAATGTATGAAAAACGTATTCAGAAAGGTAGAGGACAGATTGAGCACATTTAGTAGAGACACAGAGGATATAAAAGAGGCCCAAACTGAACTTTTATAGATGGAAATTATAATGTCTGTGATTAACACCAGATCATATACTTCAGCAATATTGATAAGTGAACTTGAAGACATGGAATAAAAAACTATCCAAATGAAATACATTGAGAAAAACACTAAAAAAATGAACAGAACATTAGCTAACTGCCAGACAACTTCAGACAGACTATGTGTAATTGAAGTCCCTGAAGGAAAGAAGAGGGAACAGAAGACATGCTTGAAAAAATAATAGCTGAAAAAATTTCAAATTTGACAGAAAATAACTGGAAACCTACAAACCCAAGAAACTTAATAAATCCCAGGTAAAAGAAACATGAACAAAGCTACAGCAAGTCACATAATAATCAAATTGCTTAAAACAAGGGTTAAAGAAAAAATCTTAAAAGCAGACAGAGGAAAAAATTGAGTGCACATTATGTCTATGTTAGTTTCTCTCCTCCCAAGGAAACTAATGATAAACTATATTTAGAAGATTTATTAATAAAATTCATCACAACAAATGAAAATAATCATATCTTTTCAATAGTCACCAAAATATATATTATTAAAAAAACAGCATCTGTCTTCATAAAATGCTTTGTAAATTAAGAGAGAAACAGTCCCTGAGCATGATAAAAATTACCAAATTCATGATAACTTACATAGTAAGGTGATATAGAATGTGGATTTGAAGATGTCAGTTCTCTACTTAATATATATGTTTAATGAGAATAATATAATAATCCTAAGGAGTTTTTGTTTGTTTGCTTTAACCCAGTTTACTTATTACAACTTCTTGGAACTGAATCTGAAAAATGGATTCAATTTTACAGTTGAATCTATTAGGGCTTTGAGGTAGAAAATAATTTCATATATGAGTAATACATTTATCTCTTTTCTTCTAATAATGCATATTTTAGACTATACCTTGATAATTTTATTGATGGAATGTACAGAACAAAGTTAAGAGCAAAAACAAATGCGTAGTGAAGAATGAGGCTTTTCCTAAAGAGAGGTCTGGCTTATGTCTATGATTCCTGGGGGGTAACTTCCAAATCCTTGGAATTTCCTGAGTGAAAATAGTATCTGTTGTTTATGGTGAGCACCTTAGACACAACTGATGGTTTATGCAAATAAGGTGACTCATGGTGGGCCCTTTGGTCCATACAATAACAGCCTGACCTTTGGGGTGTGGGGAGAGTAAATACTGAGCTCAATAATATGGTCAATCAATAAGTCATGCTTAGATAATGAAACCCCAATAAAATCCCTGGACACAAAGCTTAGATGAACTTCCCAGGTTGGCAATAATCTATGTATATTATCACACATCATGAAGAGAGGGTACACATCCTAAGGATAACAGAAGCTTCCCATTTAGAACCCTCCCAGATTCTGACCTATGAGTGTGTTTGGCTGATTTTAATTTTCTTACTCTCTCCGTAATTAACCATAGCTATGTGTGTAGTAGTTTTTGGTGAGTTCTGTAAATCCATCTAGCAAATTATAGAAACTAAGGGTGGTTTTAGGAGCCTGCTGAACTTGGGGTAGTCAAAAGTGAGAATGATCATGTGCAGACTCTTTCCACCAACTTTGGTATTGGACCCAAATTATTTGTAGTTGGTGTTATAAGTCTTGGGCAGACTTAGCAGTCTGAAGTTCTATGCCTTAAACCTTGCAGTTTGGCTAGCTCTGGATCAAAAGTGTCACTTTTGTTTTATTATTGAGTGTATCAGGAATTCATTTTTTGTTTTGTTGCTAAGTGTAATTCTAGTAGTTTGAGATAAACATAGTTTTACTCATGTTCTGATACCATTCTTTTATTCCTAGTTTCTTTAAAAAAATCAGGAATGGATGTTAAATTTTATCAAATGCCTTTTATTATTTTCTACCTGTCCAAAACTAATAGCTAATTACCGAGGACTTTCCAGGCATTGTGTTAAGTACATTATACACATTATCTTACTTAATCCTCACAACAGACCTGTAAGGCAGATGGTATTTTATCTCCATTTTGTCTGTGAGAAAACAGAGACCCAGAATGATTAGGTAATTTGCTCAAGGTCACAAAATCAGTAATTGGTGGAGCTAGTGTTGGAAGTTTCATCTTCTATCATCCAATGTGATCTGGATCACATTGACTCTGAATTATATCAATATATATTCTCTTGCTAAAATATTATTTTTAAAAAATAAATTGCACTTCATAATGTATATTTTCCATTAGTATTCTTCTAGATTTGATTTACTGGTATATTAAATAAAACTTCTACATTGGGATGTGAGATTGGTATACAGTTTTCTTTTACTGTGCTTTGTAACCAGTTTACTAAGCTAGCTTGAGTAAATGAATTGAAAAGCTCTATTTCTTTTTGTGCTTTAGATAAATTTATATATGATGGGAATTTGTTGGTCTATAACTATTTAAAAGCAATTGCTCATTAAATTCTGTGTGCCTTCAGCCCTTTATAGGAGTAGATTTTCTTACATATTTTTAAAAGATAACGTTTCAATATCTTTCCAGATAGCTGGTTAATTCAGAATATTTACCTCTTTTGAGTCTGTTTTAATACTTTATGTATATCTATGTAAATATATATGTATATATAGCATATATACTTATTTTTTCTATATACACATACATAGCTGGAAATGTAATTTGTTCATCTTTTTCAAATTTATTTTTCTTGAATCGCAAGTAGTATGTCTTTATTATGTTTTCATTTCTCATCTGTCATCTTAATACATAATATTAAGTTTGCCACTTTAGCCATTTTTAATTGTGTAGTTCAGTAGTGTTAAGTATATTCACATTATTGTACAACAGGTCGCTACAACTTTTTGATCTTTCAACACAGAAGCTCTATACCCACTGAACACTAATTTTCCTTCCCCTTTAGCCCTTAAAAAACACCTTTCTACTTTCTGTAACTATGATTTTGACTACTTTAAATAGTTTTTATGAGTGGAACCATACAGTATTTGTCCTTTTGTAACTGGCTTATTTCACTTAGCATAATGCCCTCATGGCTCATCCATGTTGTAGTATGCATCAGAATTTTCTTCATTTTTAAAGCTATATAATATTCCATTATATGTATATACCACCTTTTCTATATCCATTTATCTGCCAGTGGATGCTCGGATTGCTTCTGCCTCTTGGCTGTTGTGGATGTGTAAATTTCTCTTTGAGAAACTGCTTTGAATTATTTAGAAAAATTTTTTGAGGAACCTCCATTTTGTTTTCCATATCATTTTACACCTCCATGCACCATTATACATCTCCAACTACAGTGCGCACAGATTCCAACTTTTCCATATCCTTGACAACTCACGTTATTTTCAATTCTTTTGATAGTGGCCCTACTGATGGATGAGAGGCAACATCTTGTTGTGGTTTTGAATTGCATTCCCTTAGTAATTAGTGAAGTTGAGTATCTTTTCATGTGGTTATTGGCCATTTTAATACCTTCTTTGGAAAAATATCTATTCAAGTCCTCTGGTAAGTTTTAATCAGATTATTTTTGTTGTCATTGTGGAGTTACTTATATATTCTGGATATTAACCCCTTATCATATATAAGATTTGCAATTATTTTCTCCCATTCTGTATGCTGCCTGTCACTCTGTTGATTAATTCCTTTGAAGTGCGTAAGTTTTAAAATTTGATGTGGTCACGTTTTTCTAGTTCTTCATTTTGTTGGCTTTGCTTTTTGTGTCATATGCTAGAAATCATTGCCAAATTCAATATTTTGAAGGTTTCCTGCTGTTTTCATCTGGGAGTTTTATAGTTTTAGGTCTTACTTTATGTCTTTAATCTATTTTGAATTAATTTTTGTATACAATGTCACAAAAGGGTCTGACTTATTTCTTTTCCAGTTTTCCCAAAGCCATTTGTTGAAGAGATTGTCCTTTCCACATTGTGTATTCCTGGCACCTTTGCTGAATATCATTTTACCATAATTATGAGAGTTTATTTCTGGGCTCTCTATTCTGTTTCATATATATATATATATACCTTTATGACAGTACAACACCATCTTAATTACTGTTGCATTGTAGTCTGTTTTGAAGTCGGGAAATACGATACCTCCAACTTCTTTGTTTTTATTTTTTTAAGATCATTTTGTCTATTTTGGCTCCTTTGAGAGTCCATGCAAATTTTAGAATTTTTTTTTCTATTTTTACAAAAAATGCCATTGAGATTTTCATAGGGGTTACATTGTATCCATAGATCACTTTGGATAATATGGACATTTAAACAATATTATGTCTTCTTATCCACAAACATGGGATTTCTTTCTATTTATTTGTATTGTCTTTGATTTCTTTTAGCAATGTTTTATAATTTTCAAGGTATAGCTCTTTCTCCTTCTTGGATAAATTTATTCCTAAGTGTTTTATTTTTTTTTTTCATGTTAGAATAAATGGTATTTTCTTAATTTCTTTTTCAATTTGGTCATTTTAGTGTACAGAAGCAGAACTGATTTTGGTGCATTAATTTTGCTGCTGCAATTTTGCTTTAATCGTTTATTAGTTGTAACATGTGTGTGTGTGTGCATAATCTTTAGGACTTTTCACTTTTAAGATCATGTCATCTGTGAATAAAGATTATTTTTTCAGTTTGGATGCATTTTATTTATTTAGTTTTCTTGTCTAGTTTTTCTGTCTGAGACCTCTAGTACTATGTTGAATAAAAGTGATGACAGTGAGCATCCTTGTACCATTTTTCCTTCCCACCAGCAATGAATGAGACTTCCTATTTTTCCACATCTTGCCAGCATTTTGAGTAGTCAGTGTTCTGGATTTTGGCCATTTGATATATGTGTAGTTGTACCTTATTGTTATTTTAATTTGCATTTTCCTAATGTCATATAATGTAGAGTCTGTCCTCATATGTCTATTTTTCATCCTTATATCATATATCTTCTCTTTGATTTTTTAATTGAAGTATAGTTGCTGTACAATAGTATATAAATTACAGGTATACAACATAATGATTCACAATTTTTAAAGTTTATACTCCATTTATAGTTATGATAAAACATTGGCTATATTCCCTGTGTTGTACAATATATTTTTGTAGCCTATTTATTTTGTGCATAAAAGTTTGTACCTCTTAATCCCCTACACCTATCTTGCCTCTCCCCCCTTCCTTCTCCCCACTGGTAGCCACTAGTTTGTTTTCTATATCTGTGAGTCTGTTTCTTTTTTGTTATATTCACTAGTTCGTTTTATCTTTATTTCTTCTTTACTGAAGTGTCTGTCTTTTCCTCATTTTTTAATTTGGTTGTTCATTTTCTTATTGTTGAGTTTTAAGAATTCTCATTATATTTAGGATAAGTCTTTTATGAGATATGTGTTTTGCAAATAATTTTCCTAGTATTTAATTTATCTTCTCATTCTCTTGGCATTGTATTTCACAGAGCAATTTTTAATTTTGATGAAGCCCAGCTCAGCAATTCTTTCTTTCATGGATACTGCCTTTGGTATTGTATCTGAAAAGTTACTGTCATAGCCAAGGTCATTTGGCTTTCTATCACATTATCTTTCAGGAGTGTACTTTTTATTACTGTACTTAATAGTAGGTTTTGATGGGTAGTGTCCATTCTCCAATTTTGTTCTTCCCAGTCAATGTTGTGTTAGGTATTCTGGGTCTTTTGCCACTCCAGATATACTTTAGAATCAGCTTGTCAATACCCACAAAATAACTTTCTGGGAGTTTGATTGGGCTTGTATTCAATCTATAGATCAATTTGGAAAGAACTGACATCTTGAAAATTTTGAGAGTTTTTAATCCATGGACTTGGAATACTTCTTCATTTACTTAGTTCTCTGATTTCTTTCATGAGAGTTTTTAGTTTTCTTCCAATAGATTTTGTACATATTTTGTTAAATTTAACAGAGAAATTGGTTTATTTCATCAAATTTGTGAGCATAGAGTGCTCACATTCCTTTATTATCCTTTTAACTTCCATGGGATCTGTAATGATATCCCTTCTTTTACTTCTGATATTAGTAATTTGTGTCCTATCTTTTTTTTCTCTTAGGTTAGCCTGGCTAGAGGCTAGTCAATTTTACTTATCTTTTCATTTAACCAGCTTTTGGTTTCATTGACTTTCTCTGTTAATTTCCTGTTTTCAATTGCATTGATTTCTGCTTTGATTTTTATTATTTCTTTTCTTTTGCCTACTTTGAATTTAATTTGCTCTTCTTAATCATGTCTCCTAAGATGGAATACTAGATGACTGATTTTAGATTCTTCTTCTTTTCTAATATAGGTGTTGCTTAATCTCCATGTATTTTGGAATTTCCAGTTAATCTTTCTGTTTCTAGTTTAATTCCATTGTGGTCTGAGCATAGGCATTGTATGTTTTCTACTTTTTAAACTTGTTAAGGTGTATTTTATGGCCCAATATTTGGTCTATATTGTGAGCTTGAGAAGAATACATATTCTGCTGTCATTGCATGAAGTAGTCCATAGATATCAATTATATATAATAGATATAACTATTATGTTATATTAAAAATATTTCTTCTGTTCCTTTCTTCTCCTTCTGTACTTTCATTGTATGTGTGTTATACCTTTTGTAGATATTCTGCAAGATTTATATATTCTCTTCTTTTTTTTTTCAGCCTTTTATTCTCTTTGATTTTCAGATTTGGAGGGTTCTATTGAGATGTACTCAAGCTCAAAGGTTCTTAACTCAGCCATACCCAGCCTACAAATAAGTCCATAAAATATATTCTTTATTTCTGTCACAATGGTTTTGAGCTCTAACATTGCTTTTTGGAAGTTTATTATAAGGCAAAACTTTAAATTTTTAAATTATAGCCTGCACTTGCTCAGTCTAATTCAACTTTTCTCCTAGTCACAAATTAGCATTTATGTTACATCACGATTATTTGCTGACCTCCTGGTACTAGATGCTAGAAGGAACCACAGGCCATAATGTTCAGTAAAGCTCTGATCCTTGTGTACTTGTGGACAATGTGTCCCAAGATAATAAGAAGTTGAAAGGACTCTTTTCTTCAAATATCTCTGATTTTTAAAGTTTGAGAAATGGTATGTTAGAATACAATTTCTCCCTCATAAAGTTTAGTATCAGGCAGTCTGGGTTCCTCTTTCCTTTAAATCTACTTCAGTACTTCCTCAGGACCCTGGCAACAGTAAAATATGTTTTATCATTGTCACTGAAAAACACCTTTTAGATGCATTTATTATTGCTTTTGGCATCTTAATAATTCATTTTTACTTCTGTCCCTGTCTTTTTCTTCTTGTCTTTGAATTGATATTCAGTATTAAGCCTTGAGTTCTTTTTTTCTTTTGTGATGAACTTCCCTGACCTCCAGTGACACCTAACCAGATGATGGTTCTCTGACATCTTCTGTTCGAGTTGTGGCTGGAAGTGAAATGGAATACTCTGCATGGGAATCATCATCTTCTTCTTCAGCGGTGGGTGGTCTAGCAATGGGAGGCACTACCATGAGGGTTTAGGATGAGTCCAGTAAGGTAGTCTGTAGGGATATTGAAAAATACTTCACTTCCACTTCTCCATCCCCTTAAATTTAGGTATGGCCATGTAAATAACTGGCTTTGACCAATGAAATGATCAAGATTTATAGCGATCTGTTTGTCTGTTCTAGGTGGATATTTTAAAAGTCTGTGTATGTGTTTCCACTTTTTATTATCCTTCTGAGAGAGTGTGGAAGTCCAATTCAAGATGTAGCCTCTGACTGCCTGGGTCTCTGAGTGATAATCATGAGGACAGCTCCCCTGCAGACTCATGTTGGAGATGTAGTGTTAATAATAAATGAACATTTGCTTTGTTAAATGACTGATATTTTGGAGTTGATTGTTATTGCAGCTTTTCCTAGCCTAACCTGACTGACATATCTGTAGTCATTTGAGAAATTAAATTTCAGTACCTGTAACAAATCTCTAGAGCTTCCTAGATCTGAGTAACTAGGTGCTTTGCAATTTTATTTTACACTTTACATTTTTTATTTATTATATTCTTAGCTAGATTATAAGACCTATTAGGTCTTATTTTACATGATAGTGTAGTAATTAAAAAGTATGGGTCCAAAGCCAATCTGTGTGGTTTCACATCATAGATCTGTTACTCACTAGCTGGGCAAGATATGGAGTCACCCTATTCCTCCATTTTCTCATCTGTAAAATGGACAGAACAATTTTACTTACCTCATGGGGTTGTTTGGATGATTAAATGAGTTAATACATGAACTACTCAGAATAGTGGGTCTCATAGAGGAACTCACCAAATGTTTGCATTTTTTTTTTAATTTTTTAATTTAATTTTATTTATTTTTTTATACAGCAGGGTTCTTATTAGTCATCAATTTTATACACATCAGTGTATACATGTCAATCCCAATCACCCAATTCATCAAATGTTTGCTTTTATTACATCTTTTTATCACCCATAGTCCTTAACTGAATTTCTTGTACAGTTTTGGTCCAAATTTTTGATTTAGTAAATGAGTCCTACCTCTAACTTTAGGTGAATTAACTGATGACTTACTTTTTCAATAATGCCTTGGAAGTCTCAGACATAGTGATCAGGCAGGATCTTCTGGACATTGTAGGGAGGCAGGAGGGATAAGGAGAGAAGGTAGAACCTGTGTTGAGACTCTTGGATTCTTCTCCCATTGGCCTCTTACTTGGTGTCTGAACATCAGGCTATGCAGGTGCCACCTGGACAGTGTCCATGTCCCAGATCTCAAACATTTCCCAGTTTAACTGCTTCCACTCTTGACTTGTACCACCAAATCTTGACCTGAATATTCTGCCCCAGAATTTCTATTTAGATTTCTCTTGCATTTCTACTTGGATATCTTATGTCAAAGGCATCTTAACTCAGTGTATTCAAGTTTGTCCTGAAAATTTCCTTGACAAACCTACTCTGGCCTAGTTTTCCCCATCTTATCCATTGGCATCAGCATTCATCTAAATTCTTATGTCTCCCTTTTCTCTTACAACATATCCCCAATTCACTACCTGTTCTGATCAAATTAACCTCCAAATACTTGTTGAGTCTATATTTTTTCATCTCTATTCCTAACACGTTTAGTGTTAAGTGGCCATTACCTTTTTTGGACAACACGATAGCCTTCCACTTTGTCTACCTGCCTCTACTCATAGATCCATCTGTAGTACTCTTCATCTCTGGTGGCATGATCATATTGAACCATTATCTAAATGATCTTGTCACATCCCTTCTTACCATCTTCAAAATCTTCCCATTGCTCTCAAGGTGAAGAATAAAGTCTTTCATGTAGTCCTCAGGTCACTGCATGGGCTTGCCCCTGCCTACTCAGTGACCTCATCTTATGCCTGTCTCCCTAACTCCCAGCATTTTTTTAGTTTCAGAATTTGTCTTTCACTATATCATGTCTAACTTTTGCAAAAGAGCATTTTGTCTTATTTATCTAATGAGATCTTCTCATCTTTCAGGTCTCAGCTGAAACACTCCTTCCTCAAGGGACCCTCCCTGACTTCTCTGCCTATTCCCCATTAATTTTTGCCTTGGCCATTTATTTCTGATTAGGCTTTTGATGTTTTCAGGCATGTCTGCAATATTTGATCCAAAACTAGGAAAAATATTGTATTATTTCATGCCTACATCTTAGCTAGGTATCTCTGAGTTCCATTCTAAGATCTCTCTTCCTTTGCTTCCATCTTGTCAAAATATAATCTTTTATAAACCCCTGCCCTGCTCAGTGCTCCAGTCACCAGGGAGATAAGACAGCAGCAGAATTATTTACAAGAGAAACAATGCTTCTCTCCCTAATATTAGCCACTATTTATACCATAACTTTCTATGTTCTTTTTCTATCTTATCAAATATAGTTTCTCACAAACAGACAAAAATTACTGAGTGGGAGGGCAATGGAGATGGAAAAGTGAAAAAAAAGGAGTCAAGTGAGCAAGAAAAAATTTGTCCTGCTATACATGTCACAGACTTCAATCTGTATATTTGCAACAATCTGCCTTCCTCACTGTACTAGAGGAAAAAAACCCTCTGTATGACAATAAGACTTTGTTGAGTGGTTTAGTAAATACGGAATGATTTTTCTGTATAAGTATTGACTATGATCCAAACTGAACATCTTATAGCTTGCTTTATTTTTTAAAAACATGTTTCCTTAAAACTGGTAATTAAAACTATAGGAGTACCTATCCTATATCTAAATTAGTTTCAGTTTATGTTTTGTAGCTGTCAGGAGACACTGAGAACAGTATTATTTATTTTTATTAATTTATACTTTAATGCTTATATGTTTATAATCAGTGGAGCAAAAGTTTTATTTCCCTAATTATATGTATTTCTCTGATAAGTTTACCCATATGTTGACAAATTAGGTCATTTTTTATTACGATTCCTAGACATTCATGTTTGGTGCACATTGTGTGCTGTGTTTTGTGGGAATAGCAAATTAGGAAACAAAATGTACAGCTTCATCCTTTTTGATACTTGGTGTATGGTGACTGAGAATTTAATGGGAAATTCTGGCAGGGCTTTCAGTGGATCATGGACAATTGTCACCTGCTTGGCTCAAACATCTAATATACTAGTACAAAATGTATGTATTTACTTAAACACACATCAATGGGCAAAGATCCGCAATTCCTTTATTTTATTTTGGTTTAGTTTATTTCATTTTTCTCTCTTTCTACTTTAACTTGGCACCTTTTATTCTTTTTTTCTAATATCTTTATTGGAGGATAATTGCTTTACAATGTTGTGTTAGTTTCTGCTGTACAACAAAGTGAATCAGCTACATGTATACATATATCCCCATATCTCCTTCCTCTTGAGCCTCCCTCCCATCCTCCCTATCCTACTCCTCTAGGTCGTCACAAAGCATTGAGCTGATCTCCCTATGCTAGGCAGCAGCTTCCCACTTAACCATCCATTTTATATTTGGTAGTGTATATATGTCAATGCTACTCTCTCACTTCGTCACAGCTTCCCCTTCCCTCTCTGTGTCTCAAGTCCATTCTCTACCGTCTGTCTGCGTCTTTATTCCTGCCCTGCCACTAGGTTCATCAGCACCTTTTATGCTTATACAATTTCAAACATGTCCATGTGTAGCTGCAAGTTTTTCAGTTTATCCTTGGAACTACCTGACCTAAGAACGATGTATTTGAATGTTTGCAATTATGTTTTTTCTTTAGAATCTTTTGAGTTCTATATTTGACTTGATTAAGATCTTGCTAGAATGAAACAAAAAAATAGGAAGAATAAAGAAAAATTATAAAAAGCAATATTAATGACATAAATTGTCTTGGCTAGGCAAGACTGTTATACAGGAGATATGCTTAATTCCACTTTACCATTCTTCTTCTTCTTTTTTATGTATGTTTGATAATGGCAAAACACCTGATTATCAATGTTAACACAATCAATAAAATATTTTTTGTGCTATGAATAACTGTTCTTTTTTAAATAAGAAAAAGTAGAAACAATGCTTTCATTCTAATCTCAGTGTTTTCACTGATTGTCTCTTGTCTTTTAAGTAAATAGTGAAAAATATCAGGTTTTTTATACAGCAACAGTAAAATCAGGTTTTTGTAAGCCCTTACGTGAATATGATTGACAATTTAGAATTTTATGTTATCAGTTTTTCTTTCAACTATTTTCATCCATTTAATAAAAATGGTCAGATAGGGCTTCCCTGGTGGTGCAGTGGTTGAGAGTCCGCCTGCCGATGCAGGGGACACGGGTTCGTGCCCCAGTCTGGGAAGATCCCACATGCCGTGGAGCGGCTAGGCCCGCGAGCCATGGCCGCTGAGCCTGCACGTCCGGAGCCTGTGCTCCACAACGGGAGAGGCCACAACAGTGAGAGGCCCGCGTACTGCAAAAAAAAAAAAAAAAAAGTCAGATATAGGAACAATACTTAAATAAACCAACATTAATTTTTATGTGTTTATTAAGGCCAAATATATAAATCAGATTGTATGAATTGCAGCTCAACTTGCATAGCTTTAAGAAATGTTACAGTAGTAAGAGAACTTAAAAATCAAATAACTAATTATATATTTTATATAGAAAGTAAATTTCACCCATAATCTCACTACCCAGAAATAACTACTGTTAATATCTTTGTGTGCATTTTTCCAAACATGCACACACTTGCATGTACACACACACACACACACACACACACACATGGCCATACAAACAGGATTTCATACTGTATAAACTGCACTTATACTTAAAACTGTATGATTGACAACTCTTAATTTATTTAAACTCTCCTACCTAATACTGATGTGGAAAAATTCTATTATATGGATATACCATAATTAAGTTCAATAATTCCATATTCTTTGAAGTTTGGAACATTTTTGATGTTCTATTAGTGAAAATAATGGATCAGGGTATTTTGCATATATTTCAAGTTTCTATTTTTAATAAAAGACTTATTCTGCTCCAATATTTAGAAAGCTCTTGGCATTTTAGATGGAAGAAGAGAGTGTTGTCAGAGAAGAAAATGTATCCCAGGGAAAAAGGGAGTTAATCTGATAAATGTCGGGGGAATCAGTATATTCAGTTCTTTGGATTCAGATAGTTCCCCTGAGGCACCCCATGGATTCTGAGTAGAACTCTAAGGAGGGGATGTTAGCACAAAATGCAGGTGTTATTTGCACTAAAACTCACTGGGCAAAGCAACACTGTTGATATCCCAAGGGGCAGAGTATAGGTACACAGAGGACAAAGACATTCTTTGAATTTTGTTCAGGGCACACCATTGCCATGAGTGAGGAAGTCACCAGAGTCCAGAGGGCAGCTTTGGTGTTCATCCATCTCAACAGTGCCTGGGAAATGGCCATGATGCCCACAGACAGGCAGGTTATTGGAACATCTGGAATCATGTCAAGTCTTCCCTCCAGTTACATTCTCAGAGAGCTGAGCACCTAGAAACAAACATAACCCAAGAGGAAGGTCAGGGAAGGAAGAGTGCAACTTGTCCCAAAGGGTGGTGGATTCAACTTTAGAACAACTTTCTAAAATTTTAAAATATATTGAACTTATAAAAGAGGTTTAAATATGTCTTTATTATTTTAAAACTAATTCCAAATTGACTGTCTAGTATTGATTATTCAGATTAAGAGCCAGAACATTATTTGTATCTACAGCTTCCTGTGTAACTCTCTCACCCCGTCTCCTGGAGTTTTGACCACAATTATGGATTTTGTGTTAACCATTTTCACACTCCTTTTTACAAGTTTTAACACTTATGTAGGCTCTTTAAACAATAATTGTTTGGTTTTGCTTGTTTTAAAATCTATTACTGTATGTATTATAGGCTTGTTTTGTTCAACAGTGTCTAAAATTTATGGCTAGGGCCTCCCTAGTGGCGCAGTGATTGAGAGTCCGCCTGCCGATGCAGGGGACACGGGTTCGTGCCCCGGTCAGGGAGGATCCCGCATGTCACGGAGCAGCTGGGCCCGTGAGCCATGGCTGCTGAGCCTGCGCGTCTGGAGCCTGTGCTCCGCAACGGGAGAGGCCACCACAGTGAGAGGCCCGCGTACCGAAAAAAAAAAAAAAAAAAAAAATTATGTCTGAACATCTTTTTAAGGTTAAGCCAAGTTGATGCATGTACTAGCAGTTGATTCACTTTTTCCATTGAATAAATATTCAAGATAATTATTGATTCTAATATTGGTGGTCATTTTAATCATTTCAAGTTTTTGTTTTTATGAACATTGCTGCTATGGACATTCTTGTGTATATCACTTGATACATGCATGCAAAATTTTCTCCTAAGGTATATACTTATTAGATGCAGTATTTTTTTTTCCTAAGGAATATATCTGAGTGGAATTACTGGCTTTTATAGTATGAACATACTCAACTTCAGTAGGTAATGTCAAAATGTTTTCTGGAATAATTATAATTTGTACATTTATCAGTAGTGTGTGTTTTCTCATTTCTCCACATCTTTGCCAACACTTGGATTGTTGATTTTGTAATTTTTTGTTGGTCTGGTGGGTGTAAAGTGAATCTCATTGTGGTGTGTTTGCTATGAATGACTATTTTTTATTGAAGAATATATAGTTGATTTACAATATTATATTAGTTTCAGGTGTGCAACATAGAGATTCAAAATTTTTATAGATTATACTCTATTTAAAGTTAATATAAAATATTGGATATATGTCATGGGCTGTACAATATATCACTGTAGCATATTTATTTTATACACAGTAGTTTGTACCTCTTAATCTTCTACTCCTATCCTGCCCCTCCCCCCATGCTAGTAACCACAGTGTTTTCTGTAACTCTGTGCTTGCTTTTGGAAATGCTTTTCATCTGATTAAGAAAATGCTCTTCCATCCAGTTTTCAGGGATTTTGTCATGCATGGATTTTGAATTTTACATAAAGTTTATTTCACAAAATCTGAGGTTTTTACATATTTATTCTCATTTAATATATTAATATGTTGAACTAGCTTCTTCAGTTTTTTGATATTAAATCATTCCTGGATTCCTGAAATTAATCTAACTTAATGATGTATTATCTTCAATGCTTCAATATTTTTCAAAGGAATTTTGCAACTTCGTGAGTTAGACTGGCCTATAATTTTCTTTGTTGTGCTCTTATTTGGTTTTGGTATAAAAATTATTTTAGTCTCATAACAGTGAACAGAGAAGCATTTCCTCCATTTCTATCACCTGGAAAAATATGAGAGTTACATATTCTTTACATGTGTAGCACTGGTAACATCTATAGTTATGTGCCCTTTCTTATTCCTAGTATTGTTCTTTTTCCTTGATCAACTTCCAGGATTTTTATCAAGCTTATTATCTCTTAAAAAGAACTTATTTTGGATTTAATGATCCTTTTAGTATATGTTTATTTTTTTAATTTCACTGAATTTGTGTTTGATCTTTCTTTCTACTTTCTTTGGGTTTATCTTGAAGTAATTTTTATAACTTCCCATACTAGATGCTAGGTTCATAAATTTTGAAACATTTTTATTTTGTAATTTAAGGGTTTAAGGCCATATATTTTTCTAAAGTTCTGCTTTAATTGCATCCCACTAATTTTTTTATACATGATAATAGGTTAGATTGACTCACTCTATTTTCTATGTCACTAATTCCATTGTCTTCTCTTCACTGGGTTGCAATGTGCATATTTATTCAGTTATTTTTTAGTTCACTAATTCTCTCGTCATCTAATATGTTTAATGTGATTCATTTCTATAAAATCTATTTTCTTATTTCTCCAATAGCTTGTATACTTTTTTGTTCTCTGTTTATATTTTCAAGTTTTTATAGTCTTTTAAAATTAATTAAACATTATTATCTAATTTCTATAACTGAAAATACTTATGTCTGCAGTTTTTGTGTTTCTATTTGCACTGATATTGTTTCTGCTGGTTCTCCCTCATTGTACTTTATTTCCTTATGTATTATTGTAAATTTTTTTATTGTGTACTGCTTATTTTCCTCAGAATTTTATCTACTGCAATTCCTTAGTGCCTAGGTTCAAGTTCAGTTTCGCTTAATAGGATTAACATTCAGTTCTATCTTCTGGTTGACTAACCTATCCTGATTACCTTAAACCAAATTGAGATTTTTTGGACTACATAAGTAAGATAAATTTAGGCCCCAAACCCACATAATACTGGCTTGAATTCATGAATTGCCAGGAGTGATTATTTGTTTTATTTATTCCACTGTCAAATTTGAGAAAAACAGTTTTCCTTATTGTATTCTTTCTTTGTTTTTTGGCTGCTTATTTCTTATTTTTCCTTACATACAGACATAGCTAGCTTTTGTTAAGGGAAATTATATTTCCCTATTTGACAAATCCCTAGAGTTTTTTCGTTTTTTGTTTTTTCCCTCAGTGCCCCATGCAATAGTCAAAGCAAAACTCAACATTTCGAGGGTATGAACTCCTCACAGTGAAATCTGGCTTTAAGGCTAGTTTATCTCCTAAGGTTTTTATTTTTACTTTGTTTTTCAGGTCTGTGGCTTCCTTACTTTTTAACACTCAGCAACACATTAAAAAATAATTTTTATAATAATTTATTCAATAGACTATATCAGTTATCTGTGGATTAAAACAACACACATTTATTATCTCACAGTTTCTGTAGGTCATGAGAAACTTAGCTTAGCTGAATTCTCTACAAGGTTGCAATCAAGTTGTCAATCAAGTTCTCATCTGAAGACTCAACTGGAGCAGGACCCACTTCTAAGTTCCTGTGGTCATTAGCAGGACTCAGGTCCTTGAGTGATACTGAACTGAGGGCTTCAGTTTCCTGCTGGTTTTCAAGCACAGGCTGCCTTAACTTCCTAGCTGGTCATTGCCTACAGACAGTCCTCAGTTCCTTACCTCATGGATCTCCTCGACATGGCTATTTACTTAATCAAAGTCAGCAAGGGAAATTGTTTCCTAGCAACATGAATGTTACAATCTTATGTAACATAATCACAAAAGTGATTTTTGGTGAGAAGCAAATCACTGATCCTGTCCACACTAAAGGTGAGGGGATTACACAAGGGTATAAGTATCAGGAAGCAGAAATCATGGGGGCCACCCTAGGGTCTTTTTAGTTGTTTCAATCAGGAAAGTTGTGCAGAGTATCTGATATGGTGTATTTCTAGAGACGAAGTTGGCATAAGGCAAACTGAATGAATCTGAAGAATAACTGAGGGTGAGAGGTGGGATCTGAAAAAGTAGAATAAAGTCAGGGAAGTAAACACCAGTGAATCCTACTGACACTACATTTAAAACTTCCAGTTTTATTTGGCCTTGAGCAATGCAAATGTTGAGTGAAAATGTAGTTATAGATACATTATTCAAAATGTGCTACTTTCTTTAAGGAGTTTTTGAGCCAACTTCCCTCTTTCCCTTCTTGAATCTGATCCATTGTTACAATCATGTAAGCCATGGTTTTTACAATATTTTCAAATGGCCGCTTTCCTACATGTGCAGAGAAAACACTGCAAAGCCTCAGCTGCTTATTTCTCCTCTGTCACTTTCACTCATGGGCAGAGTTCTTTATAATACATCAGATCCCTGCCAACAATGGAAATTGTATTTATACTGATAATTCAGGCAAAAACGGAAGCATGACCAACCCGATTTCCTTTGCCTCAAATGTGTATGGTTTTAGCCAAGTAATTTATATTGGTCAAAATAACTAAGATCACTATTTATCTTTACTTATATTTACACAGCTTGAAAACAAAACCACCAAACCTGATATTTCCCATGTCAGTGGTTGTACTCCTAGAGGCAAGTTTTTGATCTAGATTTTCCCAGTGAGACATCCTTGGCAAAATGAGAAAGACAGTAACATTTACTTTGTATGCTTCTATTTCCCTTTTCAACATCTCTGTACCCCATTTTACTTGCCTGTTGAGTCACTCATGCATTCTATCCCAGAAATCTGAAGTCACTGGACCCTTGTCTTTAGTTACCATTAGCACCTTGATTTCTGCTAAGGTGTGAGCTGAAAATAGAGTGCAGCGTTATTGCTTCCAAAGACATTTTCACTTAATTAATAATCAAAAATTTAAAAAAAATCTTTAATGAGAAGATTTTAAGCAATATGACTTCCTGGGAGGGAAAGGGATTACTTTTCTAAGGCCCTCAAATTATACCAATGCATTCTCTTATAAAACCAGTGCTAATAATAATAGGTAATATTTTGAGGGTGTTTACTATATGCTAGTCATTGAGCCAAACTCTGCTTGATTTATTTCAATAAACACCTCCAATAGAATGAAGTGAGTATACTTATCCTCACTTTACAGGTTAGGAAATTTAAGCTTAGAGAGGTTAAGTAACTTGCACAAAGTCACACAGCTAGTAAGCGAAAGACCCAGATGGGTATGTCTCCAAATGCCAGACTCTTAAAATTTGTACTCTATTATTGATGATAATTAATGTTTTACTCTTGGCAGTCATATAGTGTTCATGTAACAGTACTCTGAAATCTCAATCTGGATTTGTCACTAACTAACCATTTGAACTTGATCAAGTCATTCATGCTTTTTTCGTCCTAGTTTCCTCTTAATAAAGGAGAGAACACAACTAAATGAGTTTCTTCTTTCACATATAATTCTGGAATATACTATTATAAATTACCTTTGGTATGGCAGGTGTCAATTCTAAAATATTGGGCTGTACTTCTAAATTCATGCAAAAAGTGGGAAAATGATACCAGTCTTGTTGAATTGAGAGCAAGATTAAACTGTCTCATTCTGGAGAGTTTTTCTTTGGCTTCTATGAAACATGCCAATTGCTGTTATTGCCCATACATTTTGAATTGTTTGGTTTCTTAACTGTTAATTGAAATGTAATTTCATTTGCATAATAGAAGACTAATATGGTGATTAACACTCTTCTTACTAATTGCCACCCAATTAACCTGCTTTAGGTGTCTTGGTGTCAGTGCAGCATCTAAATATTATCTTCCTACCTTAGTTGATTCATAAGGATGTGATTACCTTTCATGGCTTATAAAATTTTAAATTAATTGCATTGCAGCTAGAGATGTAGCTCAACCTTATACCTCAAAAAAGGTCCATTAGGTAATTATTTGATAACTAATTAAGTTTTAGCCATCTCACTAAATCAACTTAAAATGCTACTCTTTTAAAGTAGACTTAAAGGCTCACAAGAGACTTCTGAAGAATGAGTCTGAGAGTCAACCTTATTATTCAGATTGTCTCTTTATGGTTTTTTAGGAACATCCATCCATCATTGTTAAATTCCTGTCCTAATATTAGGAAACTCTTATGTCCCATTTTAGAGGCAGAGCTTTGACAAAGAAAAACTATCTTATATTGAACTGAAATTGATGGCAGTTTCAATATCTTTTAACATCCCAGAGTTGCTTTATGATCTGTTCTGGGCTGCTTGTTCCTACCTCCCACCTTTGTCTCATTGCTGTGTTTCTCCAACCCCCCCACCCCCCATTCCATAGAGGCCTGAGACAGAAGAACCAAGACATGGATCCTCACCTCCCAGGGCTAGATTTGGTTTGCTGAATTGTAGATATTTTAAGATTTCACTGAGTATAGGCACTGAGACTTTGAGCCCAGGCAGTTATCAAGTTATCTCAGGAAATGCTGATAAATGTTAACAAAAGAAGAAATAATCCTTAATCCCTTGTATAAGAAAAAAAATCACTTTTAAAGATGAGACCATTGTGAAATCAAACAAATTGTAACAGGTTCAAATTCTAAAAGGTCACAGATGTACACACAGCACATCAAACTGAGGTTGTCATAAATATAACTTAATGCTCAACTATTCTTCATCCTCTGAAGGCTTCATCAAAGTGCCTATTCATTTTTCCAACTGTTAGTAGGTGGCCATTTGTGATATTTCATTTTCTTATGTAGTTTACTACAGTTCTGAGTTCTAGAAATAAACTCTATGAGCCTTTGTGGATTCGTTGATTAACTGATTCAATACATATTTTCTTAGTACCATTATGTTTTGAATACTATGCAAACTTTGAGGATACAGTGTTGAAAAATAAATAACCTCTGAACTCAGGGGTTTTGGGGAAATATTAGGAAACACAGGCATTAAAAAAATGACAACTAGGATTTTTAAAGTAGAAGCATAATATGATAATGAGCCAGTAATGGCAGACCCTCTTATGTCGCATGTCTCCAAAGTGGGAGCTGCCCTGAGAAAATGATATCTAAGCTAAGTCTGGAAGTAGGAGTAACAAATTAGTGGGCCTGTTGGTGGTGCTGGTATGTACTTTGTGATTGGCAAGGGTGTCACAGGCATGGGGAACACTGAGCTCTGGGTAAAGAGAGACTGAGGCACAAGTGAGGAGCCTAGAGGGGCTCAATATGACTGACCACAGAGGACAGGGTAAGGGGAGAGAGGTGAGATGTTGTGGAGGGGTAGCCAGGGTCACTTGATGCAGGGTCCCACGAGCCACGCTTGCATTTACCCCAAAGCTGTGGGAAGTCATTGAAGACTTTTATTTCCATGTGTAATGCGGTTGTAATTGTGTCTTAAATGAATAGTCTGGGCTTAAAAAAGGGGAAAAGAGTAGAGGGCAGTAGCACCTTCTCATCCTTATTTTCTGGTTATATTCTTATCTCAAAAACTTTGAGTCAGTGACTCACATCCAAAGTTTTAAAGGAAATAAAGACCATGCCACTGCTGTAGTTATAAGGCTACAATAGGAGGAAATGGAGGAGATGTTTTCAATTTGTAGTTGAAACGATTAAATTATAATATTATAAATGTTTTCCCTCAAAAAGTGAGGAAGTCTATAAAATTGTAGATTGCTGTTACTCTAAAAGTACAGTTGACCCTTGAACGACACGAATTTGAACTGTGTGGGTCCACTTATACATGGATTTTTTTCAATAGTAAATATTACAGTCCTATGCGACCCGCAGATGGCTGTATCTGCAGATGTAGAATCCTGTATATGGAGGAACAATGGATACAGAGGGCTGACTCTAAGTTATACGTGGATTTTCAGCTGCATGGAGGGCCTGTGCCCCTAACTCCTGCATTGTTCAAGGGTCAACTGTAGTGCCATAAACTCTGAGAAAATTTAATGGAAAAAAACATATAAGAGAGACCAATGCAGTCTAATACCAATAATAATAACTCCTATTTATGTAGTAATTCATAATTTTCAAAAATTCACCTGAATTATTGGATTTAATCATCTTAACCTTTTCAGGTAGGCAGGATATATATTGCTATTCCTGTTTTATAGATAAGTAAGGCTATCTCTTGCTTTGAGAACCACCTCACCTCTTCTAAGCTATACGGTTTCTGCAGGAATGACCCACTTTCCAGTCTTGGGACTGGGACCTGATTAATAGAAGCCAATCAATAGCTCTAATTCCTTGTCCACAGGGACTGGCTCAGGGATGGGCTCCTAAGCTAGTGAGAGCCATCCAAATGAGAAGATATATTCCTGATGTTTCTTCCTTTTTTTTTTTTTTTGAAGGCAAGCCTCTTTCATTTTTTGGAGGGACTATTGTGCGGGAGACTCTTTGTTATTCCCCAATGAGGAGGAGTGAAAATGTAAGGTATTAAACTGCTTCAACCTTTCTCACCAGTTCACGAAGTGTTGCTGAAGCTGCAAAGGAAGCAACATATGGGAATTGAAAGTGACGTTGAAATCCTGGAGAGGAGCATGGGAGAGAAACTTGATCTCCAGTGATACTGTATGAAATGTTGATTGAATTTTGCCTGAAGCCTGGGCTACCTCACAACTTTGCAGTTTTGTAAGCAAATTTTTTTTTCTTATAGTTTAAGCCAGTTTGAATTGAATTTTTGATCACTGTCACCTGAAAGAGGCATAAGCAATAGACAATAACCAGAGTTAACTGAAGCAAAAGTGTGAGTTCATTAGGATCAGTGCAAGGAACAGAGGTACTAACCCTAGTAACCAAGACAAAGGTTTCTTTCCTTCAAGTTCAAAAATTTTAGAAATAATCAATCCAGGTCTGGCATAGTACTCTGGCCAGGGAATCAAGATACTTCTACCATGAAAATTTTCCACATTCCCAAGATTACCTTGTGGTCCAAGATGATTGTTGGAGCTCCAGTCATTATGTCTACCTTCCAATCAGTAGGAAAAAAGATAGCATGGCCTTTTCTCTTGAGGACACTTTTCAGAATTTGCACACATCACTTCTGCTTACACTCCATTAACCAAAACTGAATCATACAACTCAACCTACCTGCCTAAAGAACCTGAGATATAAAAGTTTTATTCTTGCTGGCAATGTGCCAAACTAAAAATTGGGGTACTATTCCTATGGAAGAAGGGGAGAACACATAATCAGGGTCAATCAGCATGCTCTGATCCAGAAAGATAAGAGGAGTTCATGGAATTGAGAGGAAAACTGGAGAAGCAGGCATGGAAGAAGGCAACTGCAGAAGGCAAGAAGGCAAAACCATAGGAACAGTCTCCTAGGAAGGGTGCAGTGGGATTCAAGTAAGACTTCCATGCATGTCTCCCCTGATCAGGAAACAAAGCTCTGGACAGGAGCAGCACATAGGTTGAGCTTGTGTCACATGTTGGCCCCATGACCATGCAGAGGTGATGAGAGGAAGGATCTGCCTGTTGGGTTTCTCTGATAGGGGGCAGCACCTGGGTTTACCATCCCACTGTGACTACATCTAGTGAGGGAAAAATAATTTTCCAAAAGAAACGTGGCACTGCTGCGTAAAGAAGGAAAGTTTCAAGGCAAATTAATAATAATATCAGTAATGACAATAATAATACACATTTTAACTATACTCTCAGGAAGGTGACGTGAAGTGACCTTTCCAAGAAACACAGCTAGAGGCAGAGCGAGGAACAGAAGCCAGTTTTTCCAACATCCAGTCCAGTGCATTTCCCGTATTACAGCTCTTTCTAAACTCTATATAATTCTTGGAGGGAGCTAAAATAATACTATTCCTACTGCTGCTCTTTTAACAGACATTATCTTATTTTAATTTTGTATTTTTGCTGTTACAGGAGTCCTAGGATCTAGAGAGAACACATACAATATTTTTTGGATGTGGAGACCAAGGTTCAGAAAGATAAGATTTGCAGGAGAACTTGAACCCAAATCTTTTGATTCCTGTTTCAGTGCTTGTTCTACTTGGACTGTGGTTCTCAACCTAAGGTGATTTTGCCACCCTGATCCCACCCTAGTCAGGGATATATGGCAATATCTGGAGACAATTTGGTTGTCATTACTGTCATTACTTGTGCTACTGGCTTCTAGTGTGTAGAGGCACTGGATGCTGCTAAATTTCAGTTGAGTACAGTGTGCAGGACAGTTTCCCACAAGAAAATGTAAATAAAGCTAAGTTTAGAAACCCTGTACTGGAACAGTGGAAGGAGAATGGAGTATTTATTCTCTGACAATTTTTAGCCGAGAGAGGCTAATCCAAGTTCTCTTTACTGGGTAAGGGGTACAATTTATTAAGCATCTGATTCCATAAAGCAGCACCCCAGCTGGAATTCCCTTGTCCTTTGTCTTTTACCAGGTGACTTAGGAACCCAGGGAACCCCACTGCATCAGTGTAGAGTTATATCTTTTCACCTCCCATGGGTAGATAGCATAGTCAGCCTGGGGTTTGAGTGCCAGCTCTGACATTGACTAGCCATGTGACCTTGGACTAATTATAACTTTCCAAGCCTCACTGGCTTAACCTATAAAATGGAAGTAATATCATTTACCTACCTCAGATGTGCCATGAAGTTTAAATTAAATAAAGCCTGAAATGCACTTGACACATAGTAAGTTCCTGTGAAAATTATATAGTTTTTTTCAATAAAATTACATTTTCTGTTTAGAAAAACATAAAATTAAATCTTTGTTCCACATTGCATGCCCAAATACATTAATGTCCATCTGTATCAAGTCACGATTATCTCCCTGATCTCTATATTTCACTGCCTGATCCCCATCAGGTATATAACATAGCAATATTGCAATGTCACTATATATATATATATATATATATATATATATATATATATATACTATATATACTTTTTTTTTTTTTTTTTCGATATGCGGGCCTCTCACTGTTGTGGCCTCTCCCATTGCAGAGCACAGGCTCCGGACGCACAGGCTCAACGGCCATGGCTCACGGGCCTAGCCGCTCCACGGCATGTGGGATCTTCCCGGACCGGGGCACGAACCCGCGTCCCCTGCATCGGCAGGCAGACCACCAGGGAAGCCCTCACTATATTTTTTGACGTTTAAAATATATTTCTGAGGCTAATAAGCTTCTGTTGGAAGTTTTGAGGGGACCCAAGTCTCATGAATGAAATCAGACAAGACTCACAAATGTCCATTCATTTGCCTCCTTCAAAAGTGGGTAAAGGTCTCAGTGTCACAAAACAGTTTTCCCCTTAAAACACAGAGTAAGTCTTACTGTTTTCAAGGTTCCCTATTTAACACATCAATGCTCTTTGAAGGTCTAGCCTTAAATCATTTTCAAAGATAAAATGATAGGTGAATATAGAAACAATTGGAACTGGCACTCGGCTGGGTATGGGGGCTTGTTCCCAACCCTGAAGGACTCATGGTCCAGAGGGGATTTCATATGTGTGTAAACAGTTAG